>NC_056746.1:746393678-746518678 GCF_019279795.1 Protopterus annectens | reverse complement strand
GTATACGATATACCCTACACTGATCGGCTACATTAGTGACCATGGGCAGTGGCAGACCACTTTGTAATTATCCCAGTGATAAAAATTCAAAGGGGGGATATTCCATGGTGATTCTATCACCGCTGCTAAACTGTCTACTTAACAGTTTAGGTCATGGCTATAATTTGGCTCCTAGAAAACAACAAAGTATAAAGATTTCTCATCTTCTCTTTGTCAATGAATAGTTCATCAGATGACGAACTAAAAAAACTGCAAGTTGTCAAAACTTTTTCAGATGATACTAGAATGTTGTTTGGTCTTGATAAATGTACAAAAGCAAACTTTAAAGCAGGAAAACTGCAGCACCAAAAAACAGTTGGGCACAAGAATGTGACAGAAAAGAATTTCAACAAGAGGGAATGTATAAATATTTGGGAACTGATGAAGGATCAACAATAAAGCATGAACAAATGTGAATGAAACTTAGTAAGGAATACTTTAGAAGACTTAAAATAATCCTGAAAACAGTGTTGACATCTAAGAACAAAATTCAAGCTATAAACCAATTTGCTCTTCCTGTCTTAACATAGAGTGATTGAATGGCTTCAAATGTACTTCAGAGATTAGACAGGAAAACAAGAATGCTTCATGCTCAGCAAATGATTTATAAAAATCAGTGCACCCCAAGATTATATATTCCCTGCTCCGAAGGAGGGATGGGCCTCCTTGACACTGACATCTACTGACCTCAAAAACCAAACGTAGTGAAAGTTTTGAAATATGAGAATAAATCTAAGATAACTTCTCTGCTTAGTCTAGCAGAAGCATATTGGAGTCTAGCAGGAATGGAAATCAAACCAGGAGATAAAAATCAGGCAGCAACTGAATGTGCCAAAACACAAGGTGAAGGACTAGATGAGAAGGAAAGAATGTGGAAAATGTAGTTGCAAATAAAGAAAAAGTACAGTTTTGTACCTACCATAAATGTAGATGTTAGAGTGTATTCACTGTTGCAGTCATTACACTTGGGTTATCCTGCTGGCAGGCTACCCGCAGTCGGCCTGAATTCCAAAGTCCTGGTCCAGCGTAGGTTGCTGTCGCCTCTTCCCTGACGTCAGTGCGCCAGGGGATATAAAAGATGCAGCCAATGCCATTTTCTTCAGTTTTTCTTGCCCCAGATGTCAGATGCCCCCAAAAGGGTAGGCTAAAAATTCTGCTTATAAAAAAAAAGCATGCAGTAACAAACATTACCTTCATCTACAAGCAAATACACCACACAGGTTGTAGAGAATAGAGAAGTACAGATAAGTCCCAGCAATGAAAGGGGGATGGTGGGAGGGTAACCTGGACTGAAACAGTGAATACACTCGAACATCTACATTTATGGTAGGTACAAAACTGTACTATGTTCATCGTGTTTCACTGTTGCAGTCATTACACTTGGGTTGAATCCCAAAGCTGAGGTTGGGTGGCTGGGCCCAAATAGAATTAGGAGTGGCTATGAGGCCCTGCAGAACTGCAGTGGCAAAGCCTGCTCTGGATTTAGAGTAAAGAGGTAAGTGGTATGGTAGTGCTTTGTAAATGTGTGCACTGAAGTCCAAGTTGCAGCCTCCAAAATATCCTTGGTTGGTACTCCTCTGAGGAAGGCTGAAGTGGCTGCTGCTCTGGTTGAATGTGGCCTAATGCCCTTAGGCACTGATTTGCCATGTTGTGAACAGCAGAAACAAATGCAGTGGCCTATCCACTTTGAAATAGTCTGCCTTTAAATAGCTTTTCCTTGTGATCCTGCAGCATATGCCACAAAGTTGCCCTTAGTCTTTCTGAAAGCTTTAGTTTTGTCCAAATAGAAGCGTAACTGTCTGTGTATGTCCAAAGAATGCAGAAGTCTACTTCATCCAGGGCAACTGCTGATAAAGACTGACTTTTTCTTGAATGCAGAAGTCCCTCCCCTTTATTCTGTGGGTTTGGATAAAAGGTAAGCAAATGAATGGTTTGGTTAAGAGCCACACTGGACACTACCTTAGGCATAAATGTTGGGTTTGTCCTTAGAGAAACCTTGTCCGGGTGGCAAATAATAAAAGGTTCCACTGTCATTAATGCCTGTAACTCGGACTCTTCTTGCTGAAGTTATTGCTAGGAGCAGAGCTGTTTTCCTTAAGAATTTTATCTCAGCTGTATTGGCTGGCTCAAAAGGAGGCAATATGAGCTTTTCCAAGACATAAAAGAGGTCCCATATGCAGGTATTGGTGCTCTCCTTGGAGGTCTTATGTTTTTGGCCCCTCTGAGGTACTGCCTTAGCAGTGGATGTGAAAAAATAGGTGGATCCGTATTGTAATGAGCTGAAATTAGCAGAGGCATGGATCTTAATTGATGAGAAGGATAGGCCTTTGTGCAGCATCTCAGTTAGGTCAGTTAGGTATTGTAAAATCTGTGGAACATTTGGTAAAAGCTTGCCAATTCCTTGTGCCTGGTTCCAAGCAAGCACAGAATCTCTTAAAATTTTTCTGCATAAGATATTCGGGTGCTGGGCCTCCTGGCCTCCAAAACAGCAACCATAACTGCTTTAGAGAGAGGTGTGTTCTGGTTACATTATCCACAATGCAGCCAGATTTAAGGTTCTGAGTTGGCTGTGCAGGATCTGATTGTGTTGTTGGGCCAGTAAATGAGGAATTTGAGGTAATGTCCAGGCTGGTCCTTTAGACAAGCTCTTTAGGACTGGGTACCAGTGCTGGCGTGGCTAGTCCGGGGCAATCAGTATCATTTTTGGCTTCTCTTGTCTGACCTTTAGGAGTACCTTGGGGAGGAGAGGCAGTGGAGGAAAGGCATATACTGTAAGGGTTTTCCAGCTGAATGACAGAGCATCCACTTTCCATGCTTGTTTGTCATAAGTCCTTGTGTAGAATCTCTGTAGTTGGCAGTTGTGAGGGGAGGCAAATAGATCTATGTCTGGGCATCCCCATTTCTTTGTTATCATGCTGAAGATTTGTGGATCTAGCTTCCATTCGTGAGGGTCCATGAGGTTTCTGCTTAGTTCGTCTGCCAGAGTATTTGTCTTTCCTGGCAGGAATTGTGCTTGCAGAGGTACTTGATAAGTCAATACTGTTCCAGAAAATCATGGCTTGTCTGCAGAGGGGGTAAGAATGTGTGCCTCCCTGCTTGTTTATATACCACATGACTGTAGTATTGTCAGTCTTTATCAGCAGTTGCCCTGGATGAAGTAGATCCTTGAAGGCTGTCAGGGCATTCTGTACAGCTAGCATCTCTTTTTGATTGATATGAAGATGCATTTGGCTTGTGGGCCATGTGCCCTGAAATACATTTTCTTTCCATGTGGGCCCCCCAGGCATAATCTGATGTATCTGTTAGTGTCTGCCTGGCTGTGGGTAGAGTGAATGGCTGTCCCTTGTTGTAGTGACAGGCCTGTGCCCACCATCGAAACTCCTGTTGCAGGCAGGGAATGAGGGTAATTAATGTTTCCAGGCTGTGGCAATGTTAAGTCCAAACACTTTTTAGATACCACTGTAGCCTCCTCATATGCAATCTTGCATATGGAATTAGCAGAATGCAGGATGCCATGAAGCCCAAAGCCTGCAGAATTTTTCTTGCAGTTAACTGGGTTTGTGTTGCCATTTTTTTGAAGTAAGAAGTCAGTTGCCTTTGTTTGTCTGGCGTGAGATAAGCCATCTGGGCAGTTGTATTTAAACTTGCACCCAGGAATAGTATCTCTTGAGAGGGTACTAGTTTTGATTTCTTTTCATTTACTGTGTACACTAGGCAAGTTAATATTTTTACAAACACCAGATGTTTCAGTACGATGTCTTTGTTCTCTGCTTGAATAAGGCAGTCGTCCAAGTAGGGATATAACTGAATTCCTCTGTCTGCAAAATGCAATTACTGGTGCCAGGCATTTTGTGAAGACTCTGGGCGCAGTAGATAAGCCAAAGGGCAGTGCAGGGAATTGGTAGTGCATTGAGCCAGCTATGAATTTGAGGCATCTTCTGCAAGATTGTCTGATTGGGACATGCAGGTATGCCTCTGAGGTCCAAAGTTACAAGCCAAGCCTTCTTGCCCAGCATGGGCAGAAGCTGCTGCAGAGTCAACATTTTGAATTTTGGAACGTCCAGAAAAGTGTTTACAATGGACAGGTCCAGTATTGGTCTCCAGGCTTTGTCCTTTCTGGGTACTAAGAAAAGTCTTGAGTAAAATCCTTGTCCCTGCTCTTGCTGTGGTACTTGCTGAATGGCCCTCATGTCCATGAGAGATGAAACTTGCTTTTGTGCCTCTGCCCATTGATTGTGTGGCAGATCTGGCATACCTTTTGCCTTTGGAAGGGTGTGAAAGTGGAACCTGTAGCCCTGAGAGACTATATTCAAGACCCATTTGTCCTGGGTGATCATGTGCCAGTTTTGTGAAAAATGTGCTAGCCCCCTAAGGGTGCTACCAAAAGGTAAGTGCTTGGCATTGGCAGAGGAAAGTCATTGTGACAGTTTCCTACATGGCTTTGATTTGTCTTCTCTGCTTTTGGAGGTAGAAGCACCCCATTGTTTGGGCCTTATGAGCCATGGGGCTGGGATCTGCCTCCAAGGCGTCTGTATCTGCCTCTGTGGCCTGTCTGACACTGGAAAGGACCAATTCTTAGAAGGCCAGTTCCTGCTAAATCTGGGTGGCTGTACCTGTAAGAAATCCTTTACTGTCTGCATAGATTTCGCTTTATCCTCCATTTTCTTCAACACCTCTTCTGCCTTAACACCAAACAAAGTATCATGCTGTAATGGAGCATCCAATAATTTTGCTTTAACATGATCAGGCAGATTCTGTTCCTTTAACCAAGCATGTCTTCTAATGACAGAACCTGTAACAGCGGCCCTGCAAGAGGCCTCAAGTGAATCAAAACCACAATGCATTGTTCTGCTGCATGCAATAAATCCTGCATTTCCTTGTTTTCAGAACATTCAGAATTTGTCAACATTTTCTGTTTTAGCAGTGACATTAAGTATTGCTGATATTTAAGCATATGAAATTGACGATTTAAAGCCCTTACAGCCAGTGTAACACAAGTGTAAACTTTTTTCCCCCCATCTGTCCAGTGCCCTAGAATCCCTATCAGAGGGAACAGGGTTTTTTACTGTGGAAGCCTTGACCCCTTTGGGACCCTGAGATATAGTTTCTGGGTCAGCAGCAGGGTTTTTATATAGAAATGTATGAGAATCTGGAACCCTGTAGTATCTGTCTGGCTTAACAGGTGCCAGGGGTAAAGAGTTAAGAGACAGGCTGGACTCTGAAAATACATCTACAATGTCTAGAACAGGTGGAATAGAAAGTGGTCTGTGCTGAGGCAGTAAAATAAAGTCTCTGAGCCTTTTCTTAGAGTCTGAATAATCTTGGCTCTCCCAGTGAAAATGCTCCCTCATGATATGCAGGGTTTCCCCAAAAGAATAATCCACAGGAGGAGAGGCTGAAGGAATAGATTCTTCAGTATCAGAATCCTCATAGGGAGGTATAGAGTATCCCTGTTCTGAAGAGGAGTCAGAGGAAATGGAAACCTGATCAGAAGAATCATAATCTGTGTCTTGCCTAGGCCTCTTATCAGGAGGGGGATGGGAACCCCTGATCAAAGTAATTAGGCCTTCGGCTATTTTAAGCATCTGTTTCTTAGGCATGGAATTCTGTCCAGGAGAATGCTGCACTTGTTTCTTTGTCTTTAAAGCTGTTTTAGTTTTTGCCTTGGAAGCAGAGGTTGGCTTGACATATAACTGTGTAGGTCTGAAAACACCCACAGAAGCCGATGCCTGCTCAGCGGCTCCGGACCCATCTGAGGGAATAGTTTCCAAGTGTCCAATACCTTGAGCATCCACAGGCCTAGCTGTCTCCATGTGGGAGTCGATAGCGGGCGTCAGGGGCTGTGAAAGCGCCTCATTGAGAACCGGCGACTGGCCTAGCCGAGGCTTCATCGGTTTTGGACTTCAGATGCCTGCCCTTTTCCTTGCGCTTTTTATAAACTCCGGTCGTCGGCTGTTCCGACGGCATTATATAATTAAACCTTCGGTCAAAGTAAGGAAAAGCAAAATCGGACTGACGCTTAATAGTGCGTTGGTTAAATCTAGCACAAAACTGACAGCTAGCAACATCGTGGTCAGGGCCTAGGCAAGGAATACAGTAAGAATGAAAATCCTTATGAGATCTTTGCTTCCCACAAGAAATACAATTGTTAACTTTTTCTGACATTGGTCTGTAGCAAGAAAAAAGTTTTCCCAACGGGGTACTTAGCTTTATTGAAGACTTTGGATCTGAAATTCGATTTCGAAAATCTCAGGAATCGGCTGACCAGCACTTGCAAACTGCTTTTGCTTCGGGCACCATGTGGCAAGAAAGACAAGAAAATGGCGTCGGCTGCATCTTTTATACCCCTGGCGCAGTGACATCAGGGAAGAGGCGACAGCAACCGACGCTGGACCAGGACTTTGGAATTCAGGCCGACCGCGGGTAGCCTGCCAGCAGGATAACCCAAGTGTAATGACTGCAACAGTGAAACACGATGAACATCTTCTGGAAGAACCTCATGTTGATCAGGAATGAATGCAGGAATGGTTAAGGAGATGTGAATTCAAACCAAAAGATGAAAGGTTAATGTTGGCAGCCTAAGATAGTGGGCTACATACATGTTGGTTTACAAAGTCCACTGAACATGTGGGAGAAACAGACAAATGTAGGTTGTGTAAAACAGAATTGGAAACAGCTGCACACCTCATTGCTAGCTGTGACATACAAACGGCAGGAGGACTGTATACTGAAAGGCATAATAATGTGGCAAGACTGTTGCACTGGGGATTGTGCAAACATTCTCGTATTGAAGTAGCTGAAAAACCCTGGAAACATGAGCCATAAAGCATCATAGAAAATTAAGTCTACATCACATGGAATCACTCATTACCAACAGCTCAAAAGACAGATGCTAGTAAACTGGATATAGTGGTCCATGAAAAGAAGACAAAAGTAGCACTGATCATTGAACTTGCCACACCCAGTGACTATAGTGTCTTGCGTACAGAGAGACGCAAAGTCATAAAATATCAGGATCTGCAGGCAGAAACGAGAGCAATGTCGATGAAAAATACCCAGACAGTTCCAATAGTTGAAGGAGCAACGAGTCTTACAAAAAAAAGAATCTACAATCGTATTTAGATATGGTACCAGTACATGTAACCCTGTACGAACTGCAGGAGTCATTACTGGGCACACTGCCAGTTCTGTGAAGAGCACTTCTGCCTGACATCATAGACTGAAACAATACTAATTTCATGAACTTTAATTGTACTTCGACTTAGGAATGGGGTCCATTCCCATCATAGTGTTAGAAACCCAAAAGACTTGGGGAAATTAAAAAAAAGCAAAGAACTTCTGTTATTCTATTAAAACACAAATGGATAAGAAACTACAATGCATCTTAGGTTTAGCACACTTGACCATTATGGATACGGTAACATGTAAATGACCCCCCCCCCCAACTCTGGGTAAGTAAGTTAGATGTCCTTTAGTTGAAACTGACTCATGGCGACTGTAGGGGTAGGCCACCATTGGGTTCTTATGGCATATTACATAAGTAGACAGCCAAGCCTTCCTTCCACACAAATAATGCTGCTGCCCAGTTGTGCCTCAACCAGGTTTCAAACTCAGGTTTACAAGATGGTAATCCTGCGGCTTAACCTCATGTTACTGGTTCAGGAATAGTTATTAGTATTTGAATTACAAGGGCTAAAACAGTCATGAGAATACAGGGTAGACTTTCTAAAGATAACCATGAATCAATAATCAAGCAGCTACCTATGAACTAATGATGGAGAACGGGGGTGGGTGAGTAGAGTTCCAGCAGGAAAAAAAAGGCATACATAAAAACACAATTACTCATCTTTCCTTTACACTTCGGGCTTCTCTTACTCTTGCCAATTTTCACTTCAGGCTAGACCTGCTGTACTGAGTTCCTGAAACAGCAATGGGAAATAGGTTCATGTCTCGAACACAAAGAAAATTCTTCTCATTCTCATAGTACCCCAAGTGACTCTTAAGAATGCCATTCCACCATGGAAATGCCAACCTGCAAACTGAGATGGCTTGGTTGGCCATTAGATTTTTTTTATGGCATTTCTTCACATCTTTCATGACTGCAGATCTGTAGTGATGTTAATACAGTGCAAGTAATTTCTCATCCCATTATCAGCTGTCTCTCTGTACTTTTACTTCTGGACTCCACTACCAAGTTTGACCCTCCAAAAATATACAAATGCTGTTACCTTAATTTGAAACCCTTGCAGGCTGGTCAACCTTTGGTTTCATTTCTGAAACCAGGAAACTTCCTGTGCCATTGGGTCAACATAATATATGATTACTTTTATATGTCCTTTAGCTTTCAAGCTACTTTGCCTTAATTTTATGAACTTTGTGGTAAAATGTTAATTAAAAATTTAATTAAACTCATTCACTTAACTGAAATACAGACGGGTTTAAACAAGTTTATCAGTATACAACATTTCATCTGGAAAGGGCAGCACAAGCCAAGTTTACTTTTTCCTGACAGACGTTTTTCCCCTTACAATATTCACTAGTACATAGCACCCTCAGCAGAAAGAGGGCTGCTTATGAACAACACTGGTCTCGTTCTATCAACGCAAGTTTACTTTTTGCCAAAACTCAAAATAGTGGGATGATGCAACTCAAAAAGTGCAACTTCCCAAGGCTGCAGATACAGAAAAACATCTCTGTAAAGGGGGTGTGAACACCTACACCCCACTGTACTGTAAAAATGGCTAACCCCCCTCCTGCTGTTCCACGATCTTGGACAACAATCTACTGCCATGTGCTTGTACGTAATAGTGTACATGCATATATATATATATATATATAGGCAGATGTGTGCATCTCTCAGTGTAGATATATATATATATATATATATATATATATATATAATATATATATATATGTGTGTGTGTGTGTATATATATACACACACACCTACATATATATATATATATATATATATATATATATATATATATATGTGTGTGTGTGTGTGTATATATATATATATATATACACACACACATATATATATATATATATATATATATACACACACACACACACACACACACACACACACACACACACACACACACACACAAACACTTGCTCGAAGATGGTACTAAGTAGGAGAAATGGGAGAAAATGAAACCAAGTACAGTTGTGTAAACTTACCATAAATGTAGATGTTCGAGTGTGTTCAGTTGCAGTCATCACATTTGGGTTATCCCTGCCAGGGTAGCCCTCGGCCAGCCCGAATACTGTGAATGCTGTCACTTGAGGGCTGATGTCAGGTCGTCAGTAGTATAAAGTAAGGCAGCCGATGCCAGTACATCTGGTTTTTTTGCCCTAACTTGTCAGGAGCCCCCAAAGTAGGAGGCCAGGATCTGGTGGAAGAACCCCACCAGTGGAAAACAAATACCAATATATATCCCTTGTAAAAGAAAGAACAACAAGGAAGAATGGTAACAAAAGGAGAGAAGGGAAACCAGGACTGCAACAGTGAATACACTCTCTAACATCTACAGTTATGGTAAGTGTACACAACTGTACTATGTTGTTTGTGTTTCACTGTTGCAGTCATCACATTTAGGTAGATTCCCAAAGCTGATGAAATGGGTGGAGGCAGTCAAGGAAGCTGGGGCTGCCTAGGATGCCCTGCAAGACTGCAGAGGCAAACCCTGCCCTGGATTTGGAGAAGAGAGGCAGGTGGTAACGCCTGGTAAAAGTGTGAAAAGATTTTATTTTATTGCATTTGTTTACCGGGAAAGTCCACTGGGCCTAAAAGAGCCCATTTTCAGTGGAGGCCCAGGGAGAAAAGCTCCGATGAGAACACAGATACAGAAAAAATATAAACATTAATTGGTACAGAAGTAGAAACAGCGTTACAGATAGTAAATACAGTAACATATACAGAATATATACATAAAAGCAGGAATCTAGTTTGATTACAGTAATATATACAGAAAATATACATTAAAGCAGAATTCAATGAATTCAGAGTGGTACAAACAGAGCTATATTAATCAGTATTATTGCACCAGTATCAACAAGTGAAGATAAAAATAAATATGGAGAAAGTATGTCACTTGTAACAAAAGACATTGGAGTTTAGTAATCATATAAGGAGAGTGAAGAGGTTAGGTTACAGAGCAGGAACATAGCCAGGAAGAGTTGAGATGATTTTTCAGTATTTGTTTGAAGGTGGTGGTGCTGTCTGTTTCTTACAGAAGGTGGAAGTGAGTTCCACAGTTTGGAGACGGTGAAGGAATACAGGAGTTGACCAGCAGGTAAGGTGGGCTTATCTACTTTTAGAAGTAGATGACTTTCAGATCTTAGATGCCTGCTGGGATGGCATTTGGCAAGAAGAGTTGAGAGAGCAGGACAGTCTGTGGGTCTGTAGATTATTTTGTGCACAGTAGTTAGTTGAGTGAATGAGAAATGGTGGGGGAGTTCCAGCCACCCCAATTGTTTCAGTGACTTACAGTGATGGGATGAGAAATTGGCCTTGGTGGCAAATTTTGATATTCTGTTGTAACACATAGCAAGTTTGGAATTTGTAGAATTTTGGATATTAGTGAGGAGAATGGCACCATAAAGGAGAGAGGGTAATAAAAAGGTAGTTGCAAGGGTCTGTCTAGTAGAGAGGCTAAGAAAATGTCGGTGCTGTAGAGCACACCAAGCTTTTGGCGTGTTTTTTTTATGTTACTGTTTATGTATATGTCAACGTTAAGGTTATCTATAATAATGCCTAGTAATTTAGTGTGTGGGACAACTTCTATAGTGGTATTGTCTTGGGCTTGTACAGTGAAGATTTTTTTTTTATCAAATGGAGTGGTTTTCCTGGGAGTAAAAATTACTAGTTTAGTTTTTTTTTGGATTTAGGGCAAGATGATTGTTAAGCATCCAAGATTCAGTAGCGGTGAGGGCATGCTGGGTAATGTGCTGGAATTTGCAGAGCATATTATTGTAGAGTCATCAGCATACTGGATTACTGAGCATTGTGGAAGAGTGGTGTGAAAGTTGCTAATAAAGATGCTAAGAGAGGACCAAGTATGGAGCCTTGGGGTACCCCTGTGGAAGTATTGAGGAAGGGAGAGTAAGATGGTTGCCATTTGGTGGATTGCTGCCTATTGGAGAGATAGCTGTTGAACCATTGTAGGGTAGGGGGAGAAATGTGGAGGGTGGATAGTTTAGAGAAGTAGAGTGTGTGGGAAATGGTATCAAAAGTTTTGGAGAGGTCAAGGAAAAGTGAAGCAATTTTACCAGAATCCCGTGCCCGGTTAACTGTATCAAGGAAGGATAGGAGGGTGGTAGTGGTGCTGTGTCCTGGTCTGAAACCCTGCTGAGTGGGTGATAAAATTTGATTTTCATGCAGGTGGTTGAGGAGTTGGGCATGGATGCATTTTTCCAGTATTTTAGAGGGGGGTGAGAGAATTGCTATGGGTCGAAAGTTTGTGGTATCTGTGTTGGTGCCACCTTTGTGTAAGGGGAGAATGAATGCTTTTTTCCAGACGTCTGGCACAAGGGATTCTTTAATTGATATGTTAATAAGTATGCTGATGGGATAAAGCTATAGAGTTTGCTGCTAGCTGCAGGAAGTGTGGGGGTAGATTGTCAGGGGCCAGAGTACAGGGTTTTAGCTTAAGTAAAAGTTTTTTTATTGCGCTGGTGGGTATGGGGGAAAATTTTATGTTTGGGTTAAGGGTAGACTTGTTTTCTGAGATGATTTGGTCATCAGCTGTCTTGGTGGTGATGCTGATAACTGTAGGAAAGGTGGTGGTTAGGTTAGCTATGGTGTCAGTGAAGTAGGATTTGAAGATGGTTGCAAGTTCAATTGGGGGTTTTTGTGGGTCAGGGGGTGGATTGCTTTGACAGCCTGGATGTAACAGTTGGCTGATGGAGGACCAGAATTTTTGGGGATTATTTTTATGTTGGCTTTGTAGGTGGAAGTAATGGTCTTTTTTTATCAGTGGTTATTAGACGTTTTGCCTGGTTATGGAGTTGCTTGCAATGTAGTAGAGTTGTGGAGTCTGTTTTTCTGCCATGATTTCCAGATTTTATCCCTTGTGGACATTATTTCTTTGGTGGACTTTGAGAGCCAGCATGTGTGTCTGTTTTATTTGTTTTTGCCGGGTGGGTGTTTGCCTATTTAGGATGTCTAGAAATGTTGAGTTAAAAAATTCAATAGCCTCATTAAGTGGTAGGGATTTGAGGGGTTTCCAGTTTACTTTAGCTAAGGTTTCATTGGTAGATTTGTATTGGTGTTGGCCTGAGGTTGGAGTAATTTTGCATATGATATATGCTGGGTGGTGGTCACTAATGGTATTAGGTAGTATGCCTGCATTGATGACATTGAAAGGGTAGGACACTAATAGCCCCAGTTGTTATTCTGTGAGGTCTGGTGATGTCTTCAATTAGTTGGGAGAAGTTGTAAAGATTTATGTTTTTTTGAGGGGTTGTTGTGGCCTATATCTAGCCAATCGATATTTACATCACCTAGAATGATGGTTTTCATTATCTATATTTTGGGAAGTCCAGGCATGTATGTTTTCTAATATTAGTATGTTGTTTCCTGGAGGAATATAAAGAGCAATTATGCAAATTTTTTATGGTTAAGTTTTAATATAAATATTAGCACTTCGGCTGGGGAGAAGTTGGGTGTTGGTTTTGAGTAGGGAATTAATGTGTAAATGCTGGGGAAAAGTTCTGCTACTCCTCCTCCTCTCATGTTGGGTCGATCGACTCTCAGGCATGAGTAGCTTAGGGGGAGAAATTCAGTATCTTTTATATATGATTTCAACCAGGTTTCGGTAGCTGCTATAATATCTGGGTTGTACTTAGAAATCCACGCATGGAGTTCAGGTATCTTGTTTCTAAGGCTTTGGAGATTTATGGTTGATAGCATAAGAGATCTGCAAGGTTTGCTGGAGCTGTGGGGGTGGACCTGGGTTGGGTTGCACATCGCCATACTGGGAAATAGTGCTTTGGCAAATTGTGTAGGTTATACTTCTCATTTTTTCCTAAAAATGGTGTAGTTGCTGCTGGTGGTATGATAAAGGGAGTGTCTTTGGAGAGGCAGAATTTTCACTTTGCATAGTACAGAGGTATTAGCTGTGAATAAGCTAGGGTGGATGTCTGAGTAACTTGATAAATGTGGGTTATATGTGCTGGTTGTACAGGTAGGTGAAGGAGGTATTTGGGTGTCTAGAAAGTTGCAATTATTGTTAGGAGAGAGTGTGTAAGTGAGAGAAGCAAGATCAAAGTAACAGTTGTGATGGACATGATGGTGGTTGAGTGCAGTGTAATAACAGAATATGAGCAGGATACAAGTAGTTTAGAGGATGGAGTACTATATGGGCTTATTTAAAAATGGGTAGAGAGGTAGACTACAATAATGAGGAGGTATGGTATGATAAGGGAATAATTGGGGGTTATGGGATAGGTGGAAGAGAAGTATAGGAGGGGTCAGGCTAGGTATAAGGTTGATGTTATGGGGGGAGGGTGGGGGGGGAGCGGAGTGAGCTTAGCAAACTGAGCGGGTTCAGCCCCACAAGGAGAAGACCTGAAAAAATTATCAGTTTAAAAATGAGTACTGAGCATAAACTATCAGTATCTAACAAAAGCGTAATTGAAGTAGCTCTGGAATACTGATGACAGCCTCCAGGATGTCCCTGGGGGGGGGACTCCTCTGAGGAAAGCTGCAGAGTTGGAGGCTGCTCTGGTGGAGTGTGTCCTGACCCTCCAGGGGGAGGCTTACCATGCTGTTTGTAGCAGAAATGGATGCAGTGTGCTGTCCATTTGGAAATCGCTTGTTTGGAGATGGCTTTGCCTTCTGCCCCTGTAGCAAAGCTAACCAGCAATTGATCAGACTTTCTGAAGAATTTAGTCCTGTCCAGATAGTATCTGAGCTGTCTGTGCACATCTAGACAATGAAGAATCCTTCCCCCCTTGGTCTGGGGATTAGGAAAGAAGGTAGGCAAATGAATGGATTGGTTGAGAGCCACACTTGACACTACCTTGGGCATGAAGGATGGGTTAGTTTTGAGGGATATCCGGTCTGTATGGAAGATGATGAAGGTTTCCACAGCCATGAGTGCTTGCAGCTCAGAGACTCTTCTGGCTGAAGTGATGGCCAGAAGGAATGCGGTCTTCCAGGAGAGAAATTTAGCTTTGCAGAAGAAGCTGGTTCAAAAGAAGGCAGGGTGAGCTTTTCCAAGGCAAACTTAAGGTCTCAAGCTGGTGCCCTTCTGGGGGGCCTCAAGTTGCTAGCCCCTCGGAGGAACTGTTTGATTAAAGGGTGTGAGAAAAGCACCTGCTCAGTGGGAAAATAAGCAGAAATAGAGCATGAATTTTTATAGAGGAGAAAGAGAGACCACTGTGTAGTAGGGTCCGCTAAGTAATCCAGGATGAGAGGGATGGAGGACTGTGCCGTATTGGCCCCCTTAGCCTGGATCCAGGTGCAGAACCTTTTCCATTTATCTGCATAAGACTTTCTGGTGCTAGGGTGTCTGGCCTCACGGATAACATCCAGAACCTGTTTACTGAGGATGTCAGATTGGTTCGGGGTTAGGGAATAAGCCAAGCTGCCAAACTGAGTGTCTGCAGTTGGGAATGCATGAATTCCCCT
Organism: Protopterus annectens; assembly: GCF_019279795.1. Classification (NCBI taxonomy): domain Eukaryota; kingdom Metazoa; phylum Chordata; order Ceratodontiformes; family Protopteridae; genus Protopterus; species Protopterus annectens. The sequence continues at coordinate 746,503,995 of NC_056746.1, read as the reverse complement.
TCCCTCCTAACCCAGAGGGAAGGAGAATTCATGCATTCCCCTTCCCTCCTAACCCAGAGGAAAGGGGATTGCATGAATTCCCCTTCCCTTGGAACCTGAAGATGTCATGGAAGTAGCAGGGACAGGCTGCGCATCAAATGGTACCACCGGTGTTGGTGTTGTCGGGGCCAGTCTGGAGCTGTAAGAATGGTCCTTGGTTTTTGCTCCCTTATATTGAGCAGTACCCTGGGGATGAGAGGTAGGAGAGGAAAGGCATAGACCAAGAGGTTGACCCAGGGGAAGGACAGGGCATCCACTTTCCAAGCCATGCAGTGATGCTCCCTGGTGTAGAATTTGCTGAGCTGATGGTTGGTGTAGGAGGCAGAGAGGTCGACCTTCGGGGTTCCCCATTTCTGAGTTATTAGGGTGAAGGTACTTCTGTTGAGCTGCCACTTGTGTGGGTCCAGAAGATTTCTGCTTAATTGGTCTGCCAGGGAGTCGAGACAGCCTGGTAGGTATTGTGCTAACAGGTGTAGCTGCATGGAAGAGGCTGTGAGCCAAAGGGTCATGGCCAGCCTGCATAGAGGGTAGGAGTGAGTCCCTCCCTGCTTGATGTACCACATCACAGTGGTGTCTGTTTTGATCAGGAAAACCCCTGGAGAGAGAATGGGTTTGAAAGCTATTAAGGCGTGCTGCACAGCCATCTTCTCTTTTTGATTGATGTGCAAGGGGATTTGCTGTGGGCTCCAGTGGCCCTGTATGCACCCCAAGTGTAGTCTGATGCGTCTGTGGTGAGGGTCTGGGAGGCGGGGTGTGGGGAGAAGGACAGTCCATTTTTGTAGGAGCATGCTGCTGCCCAAAGTAATTCCTTTCTGAGGCAAGGAATTATAGGTAGAAGAGTTTCCAGGTCTTGAGTGTGTTGACACCAAAGGCTCTTTAGGTACCTTTGAAGTTTCCTCATATGAAGTCTGGCATATGGAATGAGCAGTATGCAAGACGTCATGAACCCCAGAGCTTGCAGGATTTTCCTTGCAGAAAGCTGGGGCCTGGTGGCCAGTTGAGAGAATTAGGCTGTCAGGAAAATTTGTTTCTCTAGTGTAAGGTATGCCCATCTGGGATGCGGTGTCCAGACTTGGTCCCAGGAAGATTATCCTTTGGGTAGGCACCTCCTTCGATTTCTTTTCGTTGACTGTGTACCCTAGGGAGGTTAGTAGGGTCTTTACAAAGGCCAGATGCTTGAGCAGCTTTTCCTGGCTGTTTGCCTGAATAAGGCAGTTGTCTAAGCAGGGATAAATTTGAATATTTCTTTGTCTGCAAAAGGCAATGGCAGCAGCCAGGCATTTTGTAAAAAATCTGGGAGCAGTAGATAAGCCAAAGGGAAGCGCAGAGAACTGAAAGTTTTGAGATCCTGCCCTGAAACGAAAATATTTCCTGCATGATTCCCAGATAGGAATATGGAGCTGCCAAACTGAGTGTCTGCCTCTTTTAGATCGGGTTCCTATTACAAGACCAAAGACGCATTCTTTCAAATGTGTCTTGGTTGAACTTAAAAGACGTAAAAAGGCAAAATATCGAAGAGGCTTTTAAGCAAAATCTTTCCCTGGGAAAGAATTTGCTTGGCCACTTCGTTACTTTGCAGTTTTGTTGTGCGATCTCGGAGTTGGTATATTTAAGTAGGGGGTGTTGGGGGCGAAATCCCACACTTACTGTAATGTTTAAAGTGTTTTCTTTTTTTTTTTTTTTTTTGTTGGAACAGTGATTCTTTTCCCCTTCTGACAGTTCAACATTGTAAGCTTTCGCTTACATAATGTTGATTAATCACCGTTCACTTTTTTAAGCATTCAGTGATGTAATGTACACCCTTTAGATCTAGCGTGGCTAGCCAAGCGTCCTCGGAGAGCATGGGTAGCAGCTGCTGGAGGGTGAGCATTCTGAATTTTGGGATCACCAGAAAGGTGTTTAGGATGGATAGATCGAGGATGGGGTGTCAGGTGCCCTATTTTCTGGGCACCAGAAAAATTCTGGAGTAGAAGCCTTGGTCTATCTGTTCTGCAGGAATGTGCTCTACTGCCTTTAAAGAGAGCCGGGAATGGATTTGCTTTTGAGCCTCTGACCACTGATTTGGTGGTAGATCTCGGAACCCTTTTAGGGTTGGGAAGGGCGTGGAAGGAGAATTTCTATCCCCGAGACACAATGTTCAGAACCCATTGGTCCTTGGTAATGGTGGCCCAGGTGTTTGAGTGAAAGGAGAGTTTTCCTCCTAGGGGTAAAGTGAAGGTGGGCAGAGGGGAGGTCGGGAGGAGGTGAGTCATTGAGAGTTCTTACCATAAGGGGGTGGCTTAGAACTCCCTGGTTTAAAAGTGGCGGTAGTCCACTGCTTAGATCTCTGCATTCCCTGGGGCTGCTGTCTGGGGAGGTCTGTTTCCATGGGGCTTAGGCTGGGCCTGTTTACTCGGAGCAGGAAAGGACCAGTGCTTGGAGAAAAAATGCCTGCTGAACCTAGAGGGTTGGAGTTGTAAGAAATCTAACCGTTTATATATATTCTGCTTTTTCTTCCATCTTTTTTTAAGACCTCTTCTGCCTTAGTTCCATATAAGTTATTTGTGCAAGGAGGCATCCAACAATTTAGATTTGACACAGTCTGGCAGGGGTTGTTCCTTAAGCCATGCGTGTCTTCTAATGACAGATCCAGTGACTGCTGCCCTGCAAAAAGCTTCTAGGGCATCAAAACCACAGTGCAAAGTGTGTTTAGTTACTTGACTTGCAGAATGCATTAAGTCTTGTAAATGTTTAGCTTCTGCCCAAGCAGGAAAGGAAGACATTTTTTGTTTAAGGAATTCCAAGGTATGTTACCGATATTTAAGCATATGGAACTGACAGTTTAGTGCCCTGATAGCAAGAGTAGCTGAGGTGTATACCTTTTTACCCCATCTGTCCAGTGCTCGGGAATCCCTGTCTGAGGGGGTGGGATTCTTAGCAGAGGTTGCTTTAATCCCTTTTGGCCCTTGAGAAATGACCTTAGGGTCAGCTGTTGGGATTTTTAAAAAGATATTTGTGCGAGTCAGGGACTCTGTAGTACCAGTCTGGTTTTCTGGGAGCAGGAGATAGGGCATCAGGAGTAGAGCTGGATTCAAGGAAAACATCATCCACCACATCCAGGATTGGGGGGATGGCCAAGGGTCCGGTGCTGTGGAAGATCAATGAATTCCCTGAGTATCTTTTTAGACTGAGGGTAGTCCTGACTCCCATTGGAAATGCTCCCTTAAAGTATGCAGAGTTTCCCCAAAGGAAAAATCCTCTGGGGGAGAGGCTGAAGGAATGGATTCCTGTGCATCAGACTCCCCATAAGTGGAGAGGGGTTGCATGTCTTCATTGTCAGATGCATCAGATTCATCTGACTCTTGTTCAGACAAAACTACTGTTGGCAGATCTCTTTTCCTTTTAGAAGGGATAGCTTGGCTATTGCTTGGCTTCCCCTGATCAGCATAAGGTCTTCCGCCATTTTAAGCATTTGAGACTGAGGCAAGGTAGCAGGTGCCTGAGAGTGAGTAGTCTGTTTCTTGGGTGTGGTTCAAACCCTGGGCCTAAAGAACTGTTTTTGAAAGAACGGTAGTCACAAAAGAAGACTTCTGTGTCGAGATTCAGTGGTGTGAAGGACTTCCTCGGAAGTTGATGCCTGCTCAGCAGCTCCTGACCCATCCAAGATAGAGACGACCACAGGATCCTTGGACGAGGAAGAGTTTTGTGGCATACCAGACTCCGAAAGGGTCTCAGTAGTGGCCTAAGAATCAAGTGAAGCAGGCGTCAGGAGCTGCAAAAGCTCCTCACTGAATACCGGACCGATGACTAGCTTAACGGAAGCGTTGTCAGTAGGTCTGGACCTATGTGGTCTGTCTCTGTCTATCTTTACGTTTTTTTCGGAAGATCTGCTGTCAGATGGCTTAACGAAGCCATATCGGAATTATAGGAATGTAAACGAAAATATCTGGCTAAAATAAGGGCCCGATGGATAGTTCTGGTGTTGAACAAAGCACAAAAGTGACAACGGGGCCATCAGGGTATGGGCCTAGACAAGAGACACAGTAAGTGTGAAATCTCGGTGGTATTTGCTTTTCACAGACAAGACAAGACAATTAACTTTTTCTGACATTGGTTAGTGCAAGAAAAAAGGATCTCCAATGGGGTACTTAGCTTTAGAAGACTTCAACTTCATTCGGAAACGAAAACTCAGGTAGCGGTCGACTGGCACTCATGCGAACTGCTTCGGGCTCCACGGTAAGAAAGCCTGATGTCATGGCATCGGATGCCTTACTTTATACTACTGAAGAAACTACAGTTGTGTACACTTACCATAAATGTAGATGTTAGAGTGTATTCACTGTTGCAGTCATCATATTTGGGTTATCTGCCTGCAGGTAGCCCTCAGTTGGCCTGAATATCAGAGTCTTGGGATTTCTGCGTCAGATGCCGTCGCTTCTTCCATGACGTCAGGTCGTCAGGGGTACAAAACATGCAGCTGACAAAATTACATCCGTTTTTCTTGGCCTGAATAAATCCTCAGAAGCTGGTGCCTGCACAGCAGCTCTAAACCCATCTGAGGTTGAGACATCCGCAGGTTCCATAGTCGAAGAAGCATCTCGCGGCATACTGGACTCTGAATGGGCTTCTCAGTAGGAGGCCTGAGAATCTGTAGAAGCGGGTATCGGGGGCTGCGAAAGCGCCTCACTGAGTACCGGTGGACTGGCGACTAGCTTAACGGTAGCGTTGTCGGCAGTTTTGGACCTATGTGGTCGGTCTCTCTTTATCCTTAAGTTTTTTCAGATCGATAGTCTGATGGCTTATCGGAGCCATTTCAGAATACGGAGATAGAGAGCAAAAGAATTTAGCAACAAAAATAGCCCGACAACGAATAGTTCAAACGTTGAACAAGGCACAAGACCAACAGCGAGGGATGCCGGGGTCTGGGCCTAAACAGGTAATATAGTAAGAATGAAAATCTGTGAGGTATTTGCTTTCCACAGGCAAGACAATTAATTTTTTCTGACATCGGTTAGAGCAAGAAAAAAGGATCCCAAATAGGGTATTTATCTTTTAGAAGACTTCAGGTCTGAAACTCGAAAAACAAAAATTTCAGGAGGCAGCCAACTGGCACTTGCGAATTGCTTCTGTTTCGGGCACCGCACAGCAAGACAGACTGATGTAATGGTGTTGCCTGCATGTTTTATACTCCTGACGACCTAACGTCATGGAAGAAGCGACAGCATCCGGCGCAGAAATCCCAAGACTCTGGTATTCAGGTCGACTGAGAGTTACCTGCAGGCAGATAACCCAAATGTGATGATTGCAACAGTGAAACATGAAGAACATCCGATGTCACTCAAGCGACAGCAACCATTGCAGAAACACCAAGTCCCTGGTATTTGGGCAGGCCAAGGGCTACCTCGCAGGAATAACCCAAATGTGATGACTGCAACAGTGAAACTAAGAACATCGTAACAATTCACCTTTTTGCTCTTCAAGTTCCACTCTGATTAAACCAATCCAGTGATCTTCCAGTCATGATGTTGTAACCAACATCACTTTACAGGATGCCAACAAATGGTAGGAATACCCAAATAGAGGTTCTGATTTTGCTGTGTAAGAGCTGAAATGACATTGTGGGCAATAACAGAAATATGGCTGCCTGCCAAAAACAGATGCTCATGTCCACCAACTATGAATACTCGTTCTGTTGCAAAACTATACTGTTTCCAGAGGCCCTAATGCACATTTCTCCATCTCATCTCTGCCTAATTTCCCTGGCAGTCAATATCTGTATTTTTCTAATATCTTGCTACTTTTAAGAATGCAATACTAATGAACACAATAAATAATGAAAAAATAAACCTGTCCATACATTACCAAATGAAAGTAAGTATACCTTTGTGCTGATGAGAGGTGCCACAGCCTCCATGGTGGTGGAGATTAGTGAGATAAATTGTGCGGAGTTCTGTTGCTGGACTTCACTGGAAAACTGAGCTAACCAATGAGAATATGCCTGAAGTGCTGCCAAGGACTGAGCATGACTGAAAGGGAAGACAGACAAGAAAATAACCAATTAACTTGCAATAAGCACATACAACACCGCCACTATCACAGACACAGCTAGCTATATGTGCTGTTCAAAAACTACTCCTCTTCTGGTTTAAAGGATGCAATGCGACATTAGACAACTTTTAAGCATTTAATTGCAATATTACTTCAAAAAGCAGAGTTTTCAGAAAGCCTGGTACAGTGAGCCATGTTTAGCAATTCTAAGGCTGTACCTTTTTCTCCCTTGTGAAACCCTGCTGAAAAATATACTTTCATTTCTAACATACAAGTACCAGAAACATTAATTTAATAGGCCACCCCCTGTACAACTAGCTTCAACTTATTTTCTGTTCCAGTTAAGACACTTTTTCAATCCGCAGCTCCTACAGCGGGGAAGATGATTATGTGCACCATATTCTACCACATGAAGTGATATCAAATATTCCACTAAAAAAGTACACCTAACTCCTCAGCCTGCCAGATTAGAACAACCAATACTTTGTGCACAACTCCTAAAAAAGCAGTGAAGATTTACATCACACTGTGTTTGGGTCAAAAGCTCTGGAGGTTTAGGTCTGTCCCCAAGATCACCAGCTAAGCCATCAAATTCAGCTTTAAATTCATTTGGTTGCTTTTAACCTATGAGATGTGAGCATTCCAGAACCTTCCAAACTCAATGTGGAAAGAACTTTGATGCAAGTATTTACTACAGCATGCTTAGGAAACCTGCCACAATTCCTTGCTGACAAATGGTGGTTTACATCTATAGCCACAGACAACCAAAATTTGCATTTTTTTTAATTAATTTGCAAAATCTCCTTTGAATGTTTCATAACTGCAGATGTTCTAGCCTTTTCAGATAACAAAGATGGCTGACACTTAAGACATCTCTGTGAACGTCAGTCCTTACAGTTAGTGGAGCAAAGGATGTAAAGATCTTTCACTCTTCCAAACATTTCCACATGCTTTACATAAAACCTGAACTCACAGTGCACATCCAGGGTACACAGGGTTTACTCTCTCCCTAGTAAGCACCCAATTATCTTGCCTTCACTATCCCAAGGGGGAAAAAAAGCCAAACCACGTACAATGATTACGGAGAAACTCAGACCTAAGCCATTACAGGTGCTTGAAAAGATCTTTTGTTAACTGACTATAAGGCAAAGTATTGGGCATCACTCCCTTGAAAATAAACCTGTCTACCTCTAGAAGACAACCTTCCTGGCAGCTAAAATGAGTTATGATAGCCATTACACAAAGGCCTAGTGAGACTGGAGTGCCACTGAAAAAGCAGAGCTCGATGTAATGCTTTAACACAAAAGTCAAGGCAAGAATAAGAGAAGGTTTCACTGTTCCAGATAATGCATGAATACAAAACCTTCTTGTCTATTGTGAGGGACAGAGATTAGCTTTGGTCTTTCCTTTCTGTTTTATGTAACAGTACAGAATAGTGGGAAGACATTCAGGAATCTCCTATGGCAATGAATGGAGAATGTCATTTACAAACTACACTTGCCCTAATTACTAATAAAATGACCAGAATCACTTTCTCAGAGGAGCATATAGGCAACTCTCTGGAAAGCCACACATCTAGACGATCCAGACAAGCATGTAAGCTTAAAACTACAACTCACGGTGGTTTTGAAATGGCTCAGCAAACCCAAGTTCATTTCTTCTGGAATATGAGCTGCTGTGAGAAGGATGCATTTTTTCCAAGACCCCACATTCAGTTTGCATCTGGCATATGAACATGTACCCTCCCATGATTAAGGTATGGCAAAATAAGTTTGTCTGTTGGGCAAAATCAGAAAAGACCCTAGGAAGCAAGTTCCTTTCGAATGACTTTAAAAGGGAAGACTGCAGGAGTTTTAACTAGTTCATCTACAGTTCCCTTCTCCAAAGGGGGCTGCTTAATCTGAACTGTAGAAGATCCAAGAGAGTTCTTTAGCTTGCCAATTAAATTTCCATCGTAAGATACTAAAATACAATTGTCCAAAAGTTGAGGATTTTCTACTACAGCAAGTCCAAGTAATAGAAATGATAAAGCAGTGTTTTTGACTCAGCAGAGACTGCCAGTTAAAAGATCAGTGCAAGACTAACATCTGTAAGTCATGCAAATAGCGCCAATAAGCATGTGACAGTCATCAAGCACAAAAAGTGAAGCAGAGTCAATGCTCTGACCATCCAATGTGTCATCAAGCAGGTACTATCTAAAGTCTCATCATCCACAGCTTGACAAACTAAATGTTTTGTATATCTAAACCACTATGGTTATATAAATATCTTATGTAATCATATGTTATCACCTGTTGTATTTTTATAAGTGAATGTGTAAACCACAATGCTCAAGTAAATATCTTATGTACAGTAGCTTAGCAACTGTTCTGGAGCTTTTCTCTCCAGGCCTCTGCTGAAAACGGACAGCTCTGTCCAGTCGGACCACCCCGGTAAACAAATGTAAAATAAAACAAAATAAAATAAATAAAAAAGGACTGCCCCCTGTACTACCAATGGACAGATGCAGCTCCTCTGCTTTATCCCATGCATGGGTCCCCTCAAATTATGCATGGTATGATCCCAGTTATTCTCATTAGGGGGTAATTATCAACCATGGGATGGGTAAAGCCAATCTATGACCAAGAAGGATAGGTTATTTCAAGTACAAAAAGGGAAACTGGCTAGGGCTAAAATGGCCTGCAAGGGCAGCAAGCCTAGTACTTAGCTATGAACCTACAAGATCAAGCACATTCCTTAAGACTGCCCGACTCAGTGGTTGCGACAGCAAAATCACAGCAAGAGCACTGAAGGATCGAGGCAATGGCCTCAACAAGATCATCCTTGATTCCAGAGTCAATGAAATCTGTCTGCTTACTTACTAACTGCCTGGTCCAAGCGCAAAGACTGGAATTTGGGAAAGTAAGAAACAACCGAAGGGATATTAACAACACTGTGGAATGAAAACACTCTAATCCATCCTGTTCAAAGCCTTCGGACTTCATGTCGGGTCAGTAAAATGGAAAGTTCTATAAAACTTAGTGCCAAGAAAACAAAATCACCCAGTGGTCTAAATCAGGATCTCGACAGGTCTGCATTCAGCTTGTCCTGTCAAGAGATCCCGATTTTAAGCTTACTGAGGGACAATGGTTCATGGGAGCTGAATTTAGCAGTTTCCAAGTTGCAAAGATGTCACCCTTAAACGGAGGCTCAAAATGGAGGGGGGGGGGGGATGAACCAGGGCTCATCTTTTTTGCACAAGTAATGATCTCAATTTCTTGGGGGAGACAGTGGAAGTACCACAGAACTAGTAAATGACAATTCATTAGGGAGAACTTCAGGAATGGCAGGACTTGTTCTTAGCTTCTTGCTTCTCCAACTCCCTTTCCTACAGAAACAAAGATAAGGTGCATCTCCTCCCAAACACACAACATTTTAGGGATAAAGTACAATATGCATGGCTGACTGGTGGTTATCAATCATCTCTGGTTCTCATAGGACTAATTATTTGGAATTTTGTCACGCTGTTACTCCTTGGCTGGTATCATTTCTTAGTGTTTTTTTTTTTTAAAGAGTTGCGAAGTTCTATACCATCATTCCAAATCAGGTTTGAAAAGTTTCTTGTACTCTCCAATTTATCTGTCAGAATTGTTGTGCTCAAATCGCTCTGCCTTTGGCCCAGTTTGAGCCTGAAAATGATCTTCAGACCAGCCCACCTCTACTGTTAATAAATAAGCCACAACAGCTCCTGAAGATGCAAGATGGAACAACCATGTGAGACAAGCATGGCAGACCCAGAAAAACAACAATGGCATCATCCAAAGCAAGTTTTACAAGACTGCTCTGTCTCAAAAAGTGTGGTGGAAAAAGACAATACTGCATGCAATGTCCGTGTCATGTGTAATCAGCAATTAAAAAAAGAAAAAGAAAAAAGGATACAGTATTTATTTGCATTTTACTGGGAAGGTCCACTGGGCAATAGTAAGCCCATTTTCAGGAGCTCCACACTAAACTGAATATAAGCATAGCGCAATACATAACGTTCAAAAATATACCATACATAACATACAAAAAAGTACAACAAATCAATATGAATAGTACAATACAACACAGGAGGGTTGCAGTTGACAATTTAGAGTCAGGGTACAGTAATTATAGTACAATATTAAGGATACAGTGGTTTACACAAGTAGAATACAAGTATAAATTATCGGTAAGTAATGGAGGTCTAGGAACCCAATTCTGTGTAGACATAACATAGGATGGGTTGTGGTGCACACTAGAAAGTCTCAGGGCTGTGATTAAACTTAAAACAGACTATATAAAGAATACTACACACTTGTATGTAAAGAGGTGGCAAACTTAATTATGAAGTTTGGTCAGTTTAATGGGATTCTGCAGGCTGACAGAACAAGTCTAAGTTATTTTTGTCAAAAATATTTTTACTGATTTATAAAAAATATATATATTAAACCGGGTTACCTTTACATCATCGAACATTCAAATGTTCGACACTGATATGATCGAGACCATATCAACGAACATTTAAATGTTCAACATTGTAAAAGTAAATAAAAAACCCAATCCAAAAAAGTAAACTGTTTATAGCAGGGGGGCAAGCCCCCTGTGCCCCCCACAGCCCCCCTACTTAAATATTCCAACTCTGAGACCGCACTACAATGCAGTAATGGGAAATATTCCTGTTCTGCGCTGTTACGGAGGTCCGTATTCCATCATTTCCCGTTACCAAAATATAGTGCGATCTCGGAGATGGTACAGTTAGGTAACGGGGGAGACCGGAATACACGGGGAATCACTAGGCAACCTCAGTTGTCTAGTATCTATCCCCAATTTTAAACCCTCAGATTGTCGAACATTTAAATGTTCAATGATATGGTCTCTTCCCCATATCGGTGCCAATCATTTGAACATTTGATAATCTGACGGTAACCCATTAAACCATATAAATAAGAAAAATCCTTAACAGTGCATACCAAGAAATAATATTCAACTTACAAAACTGCAGAGAAGAATTTTTATATCACAGCAACAAGAGATAAATCATCTTTGTATAAATTTGCATGACTGATTTACTCCTAAGTTTCACGACCACAGAAAAATCAGAGCATATACATTGTGATAAAACAGCCTTGAAATGGATATCATGCCTATTAATCTGGACTATCAGTAATCTAAGATTTCAATACATATCGTTTGTCTATCTGTACAATAGATAAAATGTTTTCTAAATCTTGTGACGTGACCTTTGGTCGGCTCAACACCACCTACTCATGATATATCTCAATCTATGGAGGAAAAAACTGGCAGAAGTACCTTTCGCAGCTACCAGCCCCTCTCCCTACCAATAATTCCTAGCACAGAAGGAACCTTCTCCAGACCTCAGTTATCCCAAATAAGGGTGTAACAATAATTACAACAAATAAAAATGACCCTAAAATAAGAGTAACAGTACAGTAGGAGCAAAAGTCTCATTCATTTTCTGTCAGGACACAGGCAGGAAGAATGAGGGTAGGTATACAAATAAGACATCCTCATCTACAGCTAACACTGCAGTATGCATGTAATGTTTATACCAGAAATTAGAAATTCCCTCATTGGACACTATAAGGCAAAGTCCCAAGCTTATCTCCACATAGGTGACTACTCATGAAACCATAGCCTAAATGGCTGTGGTGCCGAAGGATTAAATGACCCTAGAAAAGTACAGTTTTGTACCTACCATAAATGTAGATGTTAGAGTGTATTCACTGCTGCAGTCATTACACGAGTTATCCTGCCGTCAGGCGGTCCCCACAGTCGGCCAGAGTTCCAAAGTCTTGGTCCGGCGTCTGTTGCTGTCGCTTCTTCCCTGACGTCAGTGCGCCAGGGGTACACAAGATGCAGCCGACACCATTTTCTTCAGTTTTTTTTGCCCAAGATGCCAGGTGCCCCCAAATAGGTAGGCAATACATATTGCTAATAAAACATACAAGGTAAAAACAAAACCTTCAGTTACCAGCAAATACACCACAAAGGTAGTATAGGGCTGAAAGGTATAGAAAAGTCCCAGCTAAGAAAGAGGGGATGGTGGGTGGGTAACCTGGACTGCAGCAGTGAATACACTCTAACATCTATATTTATGGTAGGTACAAAACTGTACTGTGTTCATCGTGTTTCACTGCTGCAGTCATTACACTTTGGTTGAATCCCAAAGCTGAGTTAGGGTGGCTGGCTCTATAGAGGATTTGGGGTGGCTATGAGGCCATGCAGCACTGCAGTGGCAAGGCCAGCTCTGGATCTAGAATAAAGAGGCAAATGATAATGCTTGGTAAAGGTGTGCACTGAACTCCAAGTTGCAGCTTCCAAGATATCTTTGGTAGGTACTCTAAGGTAGGCAGTTGAAGTGGCTGTTGTCCTGGTGGAATGTGGCCTAATGTTACTAGGTACAGGTTTCCCATGCTGTGTGTAGCAGAAAAGTACAGTTTTGTACCTACCATAAATGTAGATGTCCGATAGATATGCAACTGCAGTCATAACATATGGGTTGTCCTGCCTCAGGCAGCCCTCGGTCGGCCAGATTCCAAAGTCTGGGTCCGACGTCGGCTGATGTCGCATTTCTCTCCGACGTCAGAGCGGCTGGAGTACATAAGCATCAGCCGACGCCATCTTCTTCAGTGTTTCTTGCCCCAGGTGCCCTCCAAGGAAGGCTGTAATCAAATTGGAAGACAAAAGCAGGTTTCCAAACAAATAAATAAATAAACAGATACACCATAACAGATATCCCCAGCTAAGGATAACAGGGAGAGGAGTGGACCCAAGGCAGAGGGGAAGGAGGGAGGGAAAACCCGACTGCAGTTGCATATCTATCGGACATCTACATTTATGGTAGGTACAAAACTGTACTATGTCCTTCAAGAATGCAACTGCAGTCATAACATATGGGTTGAATACCATAGCTTAGCTGGGGGAGGAGGAATGCTCTAAGAAAAGGATGGTGTAGCTATCAATCCCTGCAGGACTGCCGAAGCAAAGCCTGCTCTGGATCTGGAATATAAAGGGAGGTTGTAGTGTTTGGAAAATGTATGCACGGAGCTCCATGTAGCAGCTTCTAGAATGTCTTTTGTAAGCACCCCTCTTAAGAATGCTGTAGAGGTGGCTGTAGCTCTGGTGGAGTGTGGTCTGACATTGGCTGGCACACTCTTTCCATGGAAGGAATAACAGAATCTGATGCAATGTCCAATCCATTTTGAAATAGTCTGTTTGGAAATTGCTTTTCCTTGTACTCCAGGGTGTAAGCTACAAAAGCTGATCAGACTTCCTACTGGTCTTGGTTCTGTCCAGGTAGTAGCGAAGTTGTCTGTGAATGTCCAAGGTATGCAACAGTCTTTCCCCTTTGTTCTCAGGATTGGGAAAGAAAGTAGGCAGGTGAATTGCTTGATTTAAAGAAACCCTAGATACCACTTTTGGCAGAAAGGTAGGGTTGGTTCGTAAGGAGACCCTGTCTCTGTGAAAGGTTATGAACGGTGGTATTGCCATTAGGGCCTGTAATTCAAACCCTTCTTGCTGAGGTAATTGCCAACAGGAAAGCTGTCTTCCATGAGAGAAATTGTAAGTCCACAGAAGCTGCTGGCTCAAAGGGAGGTAGAGTCAGTTTTTCTAGGACAAAGTTGAGGTCCCAAGCTGGTACTGGTGCCTTTCTTGGGGGCTTTATATTCTTGATTCCCCTAAGGAATTGCCTTAAAGGATGTGAAAACACAGGTGGATCAGTGTTGTATCTAGCTGAAATAGCTGAAGCATGTATTTTATGGAAGAATATGAGAGTCCATTCTGTAGCATATCTGCCAAATATTCCAGAATGAGTGGAATGTTCAATAATGATGCATCATGACCCTTGCTGGTATTCCAAATGCTGAATCTCTTCCATTTGGCTGAGTAAACCTTTCTGGTGGATGGTCTCCGGGCTTCTGTTAGTATCCGCTGAACTTCCTTGGAGAGAGATAGATTGAGGTTATTCATGGGATCTCCCAAGCTGTTAGCTGTAGCGTCTGGATGTTGGGATGAATTGTCTTGAAGTTGTGTTGAGTCAAAAGTTGGGGCCATTGGGGAAGGGCCCACTTTTTTGTTGTGACATATGCTCCGTAGTAGTGGGTACCAGTGTTGTCTTGGCCAGTCTGGAGCTATTAGGATCCCCTTGGGCTGCTCTGCTTTGATCTTTAGTAATACTGTGGTCATCAGTGGCAGAGGTGGGAATGCATAGATTTTTAGGAAGTTCCAGTTGAATGAGAGAGCATCTATTTTCCATGCTTGTGGATGATATGTCCTTGAACAGAACTTTTGTAGATGGTGATCGAGGTGGGAGGCAAATAGGTCTACTTCTGGCCTGCCCCATGTCGAGGTGAGTCGTATGAAGATTTCTGGATGTAACCTCCATTCGTGGGGGTCTATGAAATTCCTGCTTAGACTGTCTGCCAGCACACTGTCTTTGCCTGGAACAAACTGGGATTGCAACTGTATGTTTAGGCTCAGTGATTTTTCCCAAAGATTCATTGCCAGTCTGCAAAGGGGGTAAGAATGGGTGCCCTCCTGCTTGTTTATGTACCACATCACAGTGGTGTTGTCTGTCCGTATTAGCAGGTGGCCTTGTTGAAGTTGTTGTCCAAAGGCCTCGATGGCATGCATTACTGCCAGCATTTCTTTTTGGTTGATATGCAGATGTGTCTCCTTTGCAGACCATTGTCCTTGAATACATCTGCCCTCCATGTGCGCCCCCATCCAAGGTCTGAGGCGTCTGTGGTCATGGTCTGTGTTATCTGAGGTTTTTTGAATGACATACCTGTGTTTGACTGGCTTACCGAGGCCCACCATAGAAATTCCTTTTGAAGGTATGGAATGAGCGGTATGGTTGCCTCTAGGTTGTTGCTGTGTTGAGACCATAAGCTTTTTAGGTACCAGTGAAGCTTTCTCATGTGTAGTCTTGCTAGTGGAACCAGGAGAATGCAGGATGCCATGTAACCCAGGGCCTGTAGGAATCTCCTTGCAGTCATCTGGGTGAGCTTTGCTAAACCTTTGA
Source organism: Protopterus annectens (assembly GCF_019279795.1). NCBI lineage: Eukaryota > Metazoa > Chordata > Ceratodontiformes > Protopteridae > Protopterus > Protopterus annectens. Next base: position 746,488,880 of record NC_056746.1, on the reverse strand, counting down.
AGTAATGAGTTAACTTCTTTTGCTTGTCTTCTGTCAGGTAAGCCATTTGAGAGGCTGTGTCTAGTTTGGCTCCTAAGAAGGTTATTTGCTGGGAAGGCTGAAGTCTTGACTTTTGGAAGTTGACTGTGTATCCCAGAGCCTGTAGCAACTGTATGACATAATTCAAGTTTTTGTCAAAATCAGTTTGTCGTCTGCTTGTATGAGGCAGTCGTCCAGGTACGGGTAAATTTGAATCCCCTGGAGCCTGCAATGAGCAATTACTGAAGCCAGGCATTTCGTGAATACTCTGGGCGCAGTAGATAAGCCAAATGGCAATGCTGAGAATTGATAATGCTCTGGCCCTGCAAGAAATCTGAGGTATCTTCTGCAGCTGTGTCTGATAGGGACATGCAGGTATGCCTCCTTGAGGTCCAGAGTAATCAGCCAAGACCCCTTGCCCAGCATGGGAAGGAGTTGCTGTAGAGTCAGCATTTTGAACTTTGGTACTATGAGAAAAGTGTTTAATGCGGACAAATCCAGTATTGGTCTCCATTGAGTTTCTTTTCTTGGAACAAGGAACAGTCTTGAATAAAACCCCTGGCCTTGTTCTTGTTGTGGAACTTTTTCTATTGCTTTGATCTGAGCAAGCAGAGAAATTTGCTTGAGAGCCTCTGAACTCTGGTTTTGTGGTAGGTTTGGCATGCCTTGTTTTCTTGGCAAGGTATGAAAATGGAACCTGTAACCGTGGTCTATAATGTCCAAAATCCATTTGTCCTTTGTCAGTCTGAACTGACTTGGCTTTTTCCTCAATGGACTTTAACACATCTTTAGCATTAGCACCAAAAAACTTCCAAGGGTGCATCAAGAAGTTTTGCCTTAACATGATCTGGTAAAGGTTGTTCTTTTAACCATGCATGTCTACGAATGACCGCCCCTGTCATAGCTGCCCTACATGAAGCTTCCAATGCATCATATCCACACTGAAGGAAGTGATTGCTAACTTGCTGAGAATTATGTACAGCCTCCTGCAAAGACTTCCTATCTAAAGGTTCAGGAGAGGCCAATGTTTTCTGTAAATCATCTAACAGGTAATCCTGATATTGAAACATATGAAAGAGACAATTGAGAGCTCTCATAGATAAAGTAGTGGAGGTGTAAACCTTCTTCCCCCATCTCTCTAATGACCTAGCTTCCCTGTTGGAAGGCAAAGGATTTTTGGAGGTGGTAGCTGAAACCCCTTTCGGTCCCTGTGAAATTGTTTCTAAATCAACAACATGGGCCCTAAAGAAATGAGAATGGGTTTCTGGGACCCTATAGTATCTGTCAGGCTTGACAGGAGCAGGAGGAAGAGTATCAGGGGTAACACTGGAGTCAGAGTATAAATCATCCAAAACATCAAGCACAGGAGGTATAGCTAAGGGTCTGTGTTGTGGCTTTTTAAGGAAGGTTCGAAGGCGCTTTCTGGAATCAGAATATTCCTGGCCTTGCCACTTAAAATGTTCCCTCATGGAATGCAGAACTTCCCCAAAAGAAATATCCTCAGGAGGAGAGGCCGAGGGGATGGAGTCCTCTGCATCTGAGTCCTCATAGGTCTGGAAGGGCTCTTCCTGGCTTTCGGAGTGAACAGAGTCCTCAGAATTTTCATCTAAAGGGAGAGGGGTCAGAGGGTTCAACCCTGGGCCTCTTATCAGGAGGAGGCTGGGATCCTCTCTCAGGATGGGCCTGGGAACCTCTGATCATGGAAATTAAGTCTGCGGCCATAGTCATGATTTGTGTTTCAGGAGTAGGCTGAGGTAAGGCTTTAGCAGTAAGGTGCTTGGACTTGCTGGCTGCCTTAGCACGTGTGTAGGCCTTGATAGACATGGACATGGGAGGCCTAGCAGCTCCACGTGCAGGAGTGACCTTATCAACAGCAATGGTCTCGGGGCATTTCCTCGGTTTCAGTATCCGGAGGAAAATCAATAACTGGCGGTGTGGTCTCCGGTATCGGTAATGCGGTGTCTTCGGTTCGGAGCGGTGAAATAACTGCCTCAGAGGGAACCGGGGCACTCGCGGTTGGTTTTGGCGTGGTGTCGGTGGAAGACGCGGGCCGAGGAAGTCAGTCCCGGTCTTTTCGTTTCTTAGGAGTCTGTAATGTCGGTAGTTCCGACGGCATTGTATAATCGAATTTTTAGGCGAAAAAGTCTTCAGCGAACTCTGCCCGGCGCCTGTGTGTGCGCTTATTGAAGCGAGCACAGGCGGCACAGGCCGAGACGTCGTGGTCTGGGCCAAGGCAAGGAAGGCAGTAAGAGTGGAAATCCTTATGAGGTATTTGTTTACCACAAGACAAACAATTATTTACTGTTTCAGTAATTTCTGACATCGGCTGAGGCAAGAAAAGGTCCCCAACGGGGTACTTAGCTTTTTTGATGACCGACCAGCACTTGCGAACTGCTTCTGCTTCGGGCACCGCGTGGCAAGAAAGACTGGAGAAGATGGCGTCGGCTGATGCTTATGTACTCCAGCCGCTCTGACGTCGGAGAGAAATGCGACATCAGCCGACGTCAGACCCAGACTTTGGAATCCAGCCGACCGAGGGCTGCCTGAGGCAGGACAACCCATATGTTATGACTGCAGTTGCATTCTTGAAGGACATCGGATACAGTGTCCTATCCACTTTGAAATGGTCTACTTTGAAATAGCCTTTCCCTGTGATCCTGCAGCATATGCTACAAACAATTGCTCAGTTTTTCTGAAAGCTTTTGTTTTGTCCAAGTAGAAACGTAACTGTGCATGCCCAAGGAATGCAGAAGTCTCTCCCCTTTATTCTGGGGATTTGGATTAAAAGTTGGCAAGTGAATAGTTTGGTTAAAAGCCACACTGGATACCACCTTAGACATAAATGAAGGGTTTGTTCTTAAAGAAACCCTGTCTTGGTAAAAAATGATGAAAGGCTCCACTGCCATTAGGGCCTGCAACTCCGAGACTCTTCGTGCTGAGGTTATTGTCAGAAGCAGAGCAGTTTTCCATGACACATATTTTAATTCTGCTGAACTGGCTGGCTCAAAAGGAGGTAAAGTTAGTTTTTCCAAGACCAAATTGAGATCCCAAGTTGGTGTTGGTGCTCTCCGGGGCAGTCTTATGTTTTTAGCCCCTCTGAGGTACTGTTTTAGCAATGGATGAGAGAAAATAGGAGGATCCGTGTTGTAATGAGCCGAGATGGCAGAGGCGTGGATTTTAATGGATGAAAAAGATGGTCCTTTGTCCAGCATCTCAGTTAAGTATTGTAATATCTGAGGAATATTTGGGACAAGAGGGTCAAAGCTTTGAGCCTGGTTCCAGACACAGAATCTCTTCCACTTTTCTGAATAAGATTTCCTGGTGCTAGGCCTCCTGGCCTCCAAAATGACATCCATAACAGCTTTAGATAGAGGTGTTGTCTGCTTGACTAAGGAATCTGCCATGCAGCCAGGTTTAAAGTTTTGAGCTGACTGTGCAAGATCTGATTGGTTTGTTGAGTCAGAAGTTGCGGAGTTTGAGGTAAAATCCATGGTGGGCCTTGAGCTAAGTTCTTTAAGATTGGGTACCAGTGCTGGCGTAGCCAGTCTGGGGCAATCAGGATCTGTGGTTTTTCTTGCCTGGCGTTTAGGACTACCTTTGAAAGGAGAGGCAGTGGTGGGAAGGCATAAACTTTTTGGCTTTTCCAGCTGAAAGAAAGCATCCACTTTCCATGCTTGTGTGTGATAAGTCCTTGTGTAGAATTTTTGTAGTTGGCAATTCAATGGGGAGGCAAAAAGATCGATGTCTGGGCACCCCCATTTTTGCATTACCATGCTGAATACTTGTGGATTTAATTTCCACTTGTGAGGATCCATGATGTTTCGGCTTAAGTCGTCTGCCAGAGTATTTATCTTTCCTGGCAGGAATTGTGCTTGCAGATGAACTTGATAGGTTAGAGCTGTGTTCCACAAGGTCATGGCTTGTCTGCATAGGGGATAAGAATGAGTGCCCCCTTGCTTATGTACCACATAACTGTGGTGTTGTCGGTCTTTAATGAAAGTTGTCCTGGATGCAGATGGTCCTTGAAAGTTGTTAGGGCATTTTGTACAGCTAACATCTCTTTTTGATTGATGTGAAGATGCATTTGGTCTGCGGGCCACTTGCACTGAATACATTTTCCTGCCATTTGTGCTCCCCAGGCGTAATCCGAAGCATCTGTTAGTGTCTGCCTGGCTGTGGGTAGAGTGAAAGGCTGTCCCTTGTTGAGGTGACATGCCTGTGCCCACCATCAAAACTACTGTTGTAGGCAGGGAATTAGTGGTATTACTGCTTCCAAACTGTGACAGTGTTGAGTCCAAACACTTTTTAGGTACCATTGTAATTTCCTCATATGCAGTCTGGCATATGGAATTAGTAGTATGCATGATGCCTTAAATCCCAAGGCCTGCAGAATTTTTCTTGCAGGGAGTTGGGTTTTTGTTGCCATCAATTGAAAGTACTGAGTCAGTTGTCCTTGCTTGTCTGGCATGAGATAAGCCATCTGGGCCGTTGCATTTAAGCTGGCACCCAGGAATATTATCTCTTGTGAGGGCACTAGTTTTGACTTCTTTTCGTTTACTGTGTACCCCAAGCAAATTAGCAATCTTTTTACAAACGCCAGATGCTTTAGAAGAATGTCCTTGCTCTCTGCCTGAATAAGGCAGTCGTCCAAGTATGGATATATTTGAATTCCTTTTTGTCTGCAAAATGCAATTACTGGTGCCAGGCACTTTGTGAAGACCCTGGGCGCAGTAGATAAGCCAAAGGGCAGTGCAGAGAATTGGTAGTGCATTGAACCAGCTATGAATCTGAGGTATCTTCTGCAATTTTGTCTGACAGACATATGCAGGTATGCCTCTGAGGTCCAAAGTAACAAGCCAAGCTCTCTTGCCCAACATGGGTAGGAGCTGTTGTAGTGTCAGCATCTTGAATTTCGGAATATCCAGGAAAGTATTTAGAGTGGAAAGGTCCAGAATGGGTCTCCAGGCTTTGTCCTTTCTGGGTACCAGGAAGTCTCGAGTAAAATCCTTGTCCTTTTTCCTGCTGTGGTACTCTTTGAATAGCTCTCATGTCCATGAGAGTTGTAATTTGTTTTTGTGCTTCTGCCCATTGATTTTGTGGTAGGTCTGGCATTCCTTTTAGTCTTGGAAAAGTCCTTTTAGCCTTGGAAAAGTGTGAAAGTGGAACCTGTAACCTTGAGACACAATATTTACACACATTTGTCTTGGGTGATTGCTTGCCAGTTTTGAGAAAAAAGTGCTAGTTTCCCCCCTAAGGGAGCTGCCAAAAGTTAAGAGTTAGGCATTGGAAGGGGGAAGTCATTGGGACTATTTCCTGTAAGGTTGTGACTTATCCTCACCTTGATTTGGGTTTGAAGCACCCCACTGTCGTGGTCTGTAAGAACCTTGTGGCTGAGATCTGCCTCTTGGGCGTCTGTTATCTGCCTCTCTGTGGCCTGACACTGGAAAGGACCAATTTTTTGTAAGCCAATTTCTGCTAAATCGTGGTGGCGGGACCTGTAAGAAATCCTTCACTGTTTGCATAGATTTTGCCTTATCCTCCATTTTCTTTAATACCTCTTCTGCCTTAATTCAAAATAAATTATCTTGCTGCAAAGGAGCATCCAATAACTGCTTTAACATGATCTGGTAAACTTTGTTCTTTTAACCAAGCATGCCTTCGAATCACAGATCCTGTAACTGCTGCTCTACAAGAAGCTTCTAATGAATCAAAACCACATTGCAAAGTATGTTTTCCCACTTGTTCAGCTGCATGCAATAAATCCTGCATTTCCTTATAGTAAGGTTGTTCTGCGTTTCTACTCATTTTCTGTTTTGAGACAATAGGTATTGTTGACACTTAAGCATGTGAAACTGGCAATTTAGAGCCCTCACTGCTAAAGTAGCAGAGGTGTAAACTTTCTTTCCCCATCTGTCAAATGCTCTAGAATCCCTATCCGAGGGAACTGGATTCTTAGCCGTGGAAGCCTTAACCCCTTTGGGACCTTGGGAAATAGTCTCTGGGTCTGCAACAGGGTTTTTATAAAGAAATTTGTGAGAGTCAGAGACTCTGTACTATCTGTCTGGCTTGACTGGACCTGGGGGTAAAGAATCAGGGTTTAAACTAGATTCAGAGAACACATCATCCACAATGTCCAACACTGGCGGAATAGCAAGGGGCCTGTGCTGAGGCAGCAAAAGAAAATCTCTAAGCCTTTTCTTGGATTCTGAGTAATCCTGGCCCTCCCAATGAAAATGCTCCCTCATGGTATGTAAAGTTTCCCCAAAAGAGTTATCCTCAGGAGGAGAGGCTGAAGGAATTGATTCTTCAGCATCAGAATCCTCATAGGGGGCTAAAGAATATCCGTGGTCTGAAGAGGAATCAGAATATATTGAAACCAGGTCAGAGGAATCATAGTCTGTATCCTGCCTAGGCCTTTTATCAGGAGGGGGATGGGAACCCCTGATCAGAGTTATCAAGTCTTCGGCCATCTTCAGCATCTGTTTTTTAGGCATGGAGGGCTGTCCAGGTGAATGTTGTACTTGTTTCTTTGTCTTTAGTGTTGGCTTAGTCTTGGCTGTAGCTGCAATAGTGAGTTGTGTAGGCCTGAAAACACCCTCAGAAGCCGGTGCCTGCTCAGCGGCTCCGGAACCATCTTAAGGGTTAATCTCCATTGGTCCAACACCTTGAGGCTCCAGAGGCCTAGGCACCTCCACATGGGAGTCGGCCGTGGCCTGTGGTTCTGAGGTAATGGGTGTCAGGGGCTGCGAAAGCGCCTCACTGAAAACCGGTGACTGGCCTAGAAGAGGCTTCGTTGTCAGTTTTGGGCCTCGGATGCCTTTCCTTATCTTTATCTTTGCGCTTTTTGTGCATTCCGGTCGTCGGTTGTTCCAACGGCATTGTATAATTAAACCTTCGCCCAAAGTAATGGCGAGCAAAATCAAACAGACGTTTAATAGTGCATTTGTTAAATCTAGCACAAAACCGACAACCAGTGATGTCGTGGTCTGGGCCTAGGCATGGAATACAGTAAGAATGAAAATCCTTATGAGGTACTTGCTTCCCACAAGAAATACAATTAACTTTTTCTGACATCGGTCTGAGACCAGAAAATATTTCCCCAACAAGGTACTTAGTTTTATTGAAGACTTTGGTTCTGAAATTGAATGTGACATCTCAGGAGTCGGCTGACAGGCACTTGCGAATTGCTTTTGCTTCGAGCACCGCGCGGCAAGAAAGACTAAAAAAAATGGCGTCGGCTGCTTCTTATATACCCCTGGCGCACTGACGTCAGGGAAGAGGCGACAGCAACCAATGCCGGACCAAGACTTTGGAACTCAGGCCGCCTGACGGCAGGATAACCCAAGTGTAATGGCTGCAGCAGTGAAACACGATGAACATGTAGCACTGATCACTGCAATTGCTACACCCAGTGACTACAGTCTCTGATTCAGAGGGACACACAAAGTCATAAAATACCAGGATTTGCAAGCAGAAATGAAGATAATGTGAAAGAAGGATACCCAAACAATTCCAATAGTAGTAAGAGCAACGGATCTTATAAAAAGAATTTACAGTCACACTTGCAGATATTACAGATTTATGGAACTCCGTATGAACTGCAGGAGTAGTTATTACTGGGCACTGCAAAGCACTTCTGGCTAAATTCAAAGACTGAAACATTGATTTCAAAAACTTTAATCATACTTTGGCTTATGAATGGTGTACATTCCCCATCATGGTATATAAACCCAAAAGACTTGAAGAAATTAAAAAATAATGAAAGGGGTCCAAGTGAAGAGATGAATCAGCAAGCAAAGGAGAGTAGTATTCCTGGAATTCAGTTCATCCTCAAGCCTTGATGAGAACCTTCACAACGTAGATCCTGTTTTTCACAAAATCTCACTAAGATGACACCAATATATAGACTGTATTTTATATAGCATACATCATGGACGGAAGTAGGTTAAAAAATAAATGTAGCTGGGTGCACAAGACCCAGGATAAAAAAAATGCCAAATTCTGGTAGGTCCACTGCTGCCAGGACTGTACAGTGTAGAATCTTCAAGACACAAACATTCCTACAATGGAGTTAGGCCAAGCTCAGAGGGAGGATGGCCCCCCGTTTTGGAAGGGAGTAGTAGTCCACACACAAACTGACAGGCCACAAAAAGAAAGTCAAAGATGGCAGAGTGGACTACTGAGGATAAGAAAGAAATTATATATGAAATATATATAGAAATATTATATGTTTATTCTATCATATCTTTTTATTTTATTTTATTTTTTTTTAAAGTATTAATTTTAGTATTGTAGCGGAGCTTTTCTCCTCGGGCCTCCACTGAAAATGGACATGTATCCAGCTGGACTAGCCCGGTTAACAAATGTAAAATAAATAAATAAATAAAATAAATAAAAATAATTGTTATGAAACAAGCCTAGAATTTCCAGTAAGAAAATATACAAAAAGATTAAGACATGGAAAGAAAAATACTTTGACAAGAAAAACTGTTAGAAGCTTCAAATAAAAAATTGTGTTCATTAATAACAGATTCGTGAAAAACATTATATAGACCAAGAAACCTTGAGTCGTAAGGACAAAGTGACTGAGGAAGTGTGAAAAAATAAAGAGCAAAATCTAGAGATTTTTGAAAGGTATATACAAAGAAATATGGACATGGGAAAGAGAGAGATCTGATACAGTGCAGTATTTATGCAAAGGAGAAAGCCAAATCTATCAATACAAAAAAGCAATCCCAAAGACATTCAAAGAAATACATGCAAAGGCATCCAGATATGAAACGTTTCACAATAAAAAAACACCACCACAAAGAGGGAATGTAGAGGGAATGCAGAACAGAAGATTAGTAAAGCAGAAGTTAAAAAACATAGAACCTGAAGATATGGACCACCTGCAAAGTGAAGGATTTAGTGTAGAAAATCTAACAAGCACCACAGACATTTTAAGAGAAATAAAGGCAAAGACATCTGGAAATGAAAAATTTTACACTACAAAAAATATGAAAACAAAGAGGAAAAGCAGAAAAGAGGATTAGTAAGATAGAAGTTAAAGAAATACAAACAGATGTTATAGGTGACCTGTGAAGGATTTAGTGTAGAAAATCTAACTCTGATGGCATCACAGCAGGATAAAACAAGGGATCCCCAAATTAAGGAGTAACTAGTGGAGTGGGAAACATCTGATCAGTTGCCTTATGAAGATACCCTGGAGCCTTCCACATGAAACCAGTACAAAAGTTCAGTTAGAGTTGCACAGCAAGGAAAGGAACAGGAAACTGTGGCAACTCTGATACAGTTGATGTTGAGTGATAGGCTAATGAGTTCCTATATGAAAGAGCCACGGATGACAGGATGAAACTGAAGAGAATGCAGCACAGGAAGATGCTCTGTAACTTTCTGCAGAATGTCTGCAGGAAATGGAGAACAAAGAATGTGCCCTCAGTTTAGAAGGAAATGATCTAAAAGAGTTGCTTGACTTTGTAGAGATGGACAGACATAACAAGATCAATGAAAGAAATAGACAGAAAGTCAACAAAACCCAAAAAGTTAGAAGTTTAATAAAACAAATGAACAAGTAATTAGGACTGTTCATAGAGATCCATGCTCTATAACAGAAGTAAATAGGCTGTATTACTGTGCAGCTAAACTGCTAATAGATGCAGTGTTTACACAAAAACAAAGGGCAGTAAGGGAAAGGAAGAGGTGAAAAAAATGGCATCATGAAAGTATTGAATAGAAAAACTATAAAGCAATTAAGACAAGACATGTCACTGTTAGAAGAGTAGAAGAGGGAACAGATCAACAAAATAATCAGAAAGATAGATGTAATAAAAGCAATGTGCAGTATTAGAACAGATCAGGCTCTATCGTGCAATATTGCAAGTAATAAATTAAAAATACCAGCACATAGAGAAAAACTTACAAGATATACAGATAAATATAAAGGAAAAGTACAAAACAAGCAATTTACTGATGACCCAAATAAAGTTCTATAGCGATTTGGGAGACAAGGCAATCACCAAAGGGAAGAAGGAAAAAAAAAAAAAAAAAAAAAAAGATATATTTTGGAGAAATACCTATGAGGATCCTGTGCAGTATAGCAAAAATGCTGAATGGACAGAAGTAAAAAAATAAAATAAAAGGTTCAAATATACAGGATATGAAATGAGATGAACTACCAGATAAATTGAAAAAAAAGTTAAAATAAGCTCCTAATCTGAAAACTGCAGGCCCAGATGTAGTACCTAACTTCTGGCTAAAAGTATTAACATACTTTAGATGATTGTTACTACTATGTTGCTAAAATTTAATAAATTGTTTTCTTGTCTTAAGGAGCTTTTCTCCCTGGGTCTCTGCTGAAAATGAGCCAAAAGCTCAGCCAGACTAACCCGGTTAACAAATGCAAAACAAACAAATAAAATAAAAACATCTTTACATGAAGACTTAGCCATGAGTAAGAAACATTTATACATGCACTACATAGACACCAACCTGGACAATAACGAAAAAATACTCCTATTAAACAGCGAACCTGCAAGCTATCCTAAAAACCATAGGCCAATAACTTGCCTTCCAAGAACTTGCAAAACATACAAACTATACACTTGATGCAGAAAGAGCTTAAAGCCATTCAAAAGAAAATTCAATCATGGCAATAGAACAAAAGTGTAACAAAGAAAGTTATATGAAACAAAGGATCATTTTTTGTTAAAGTCATAATGGAGAACTGTAAAACGCAGAAGAATGTATGTGTGGCATGGGCAGACTACAAAAAAAGCATTTAACAGTATTCTACAGTCATGGAAAAAGAGTGCTTAAAAATGTACAAGATACTCCCCTGCACTGACTGAGTACATTACGGCTAGCATGAAACAGTGGCAAACTACTCTGCAGTTAAGCCATGACAATGGACAAATTATTATTCCACAGATAAAATTTCAAAGGTGGATACCCCAGAATGACTGACACTGTTGCTCTTTTGTCTTGCCCGTAACCCATTAAACTGTCTACTTAGATTACATCATGGCTACAATTTAGTTCCCAGAAAACAACAAAGTGTAAATATTTCTCATCTTCTTTTTGTTGATGACTTAAAACTGTATATTTCATCAGATGAGGAAATGAAAGCACAACTGCAAGTGGTCAAAACTTTTTCAGATGATAGAATATCATTTTGTTTTGATAAATGTACAAACGCAACCTTTACAACAGGAAACCTGATTTTTTTTTTTGGTGTTGAGCTTCAGACAGGAATGTGATGTAAAGTCTTGAGCAAGAGAGACTGTACAAACACTTGGAATTGATTAGGTTTCAAAAATAAAACTAACAAATGTGCATAACAGTACAGAATATTTAAGAAGACTAAAATTAATACTGAAACAACGTTGACATCTAGGAACAAAGTCCAAGCTATAAAGCAATTTGCTCTTCCTGTCCTAACATACAGTTTTGGAGTGAGTGACTGGCCCCAAAAGATGTTGGATTGGCTGTACAGGAAAACAAGGAAACTTCATGCTTTCAAATGATTTATAAAAAAATCAGTATATACCCAGGCTATATATTTCCCCTTCTGAAGGGGGTATGTACCTCCTCGAAACTGATTACACACAGATGCAGTTGTAGGACTGTATACATACCTGCTGACCTTACAAGACCAAACTGTAGTGAAAGTTTTAAAACATCAGCAAGTCTAAGAAGACTTCCCTGCTTAGTTTAGCAGAAGCATATTGGTGTCAAGTGGGAATGGAAATCAATCCAGAAGTAGATATATGAATGTACCAAAAACAATCAATCCAGAAGTAGATATATGAATGTGCCAAAAACAAAAGAATATAAGGTGAAGGATCAGATGAGAAGGCAAGAAATGTGGAAAATGTTTATAGTTGCAAGTACAGAAAACTCTTTAAACAACCTCATGTTGATCAGGATCGTATGCAGGAATGGTTAAGGAGAGGTGAATTTAAACTAAGACAAAAGGTTAATATTAGCAGCTCAAGATAATGGCCTAAGTACAAGCTGGTTTACAAAGTCCACTGAATATGTGGAAGGAAAGACTAATTTATTTATTTATTTTACATTTGTTAACCGGGGGTGTCTGAGCTGAAAAGGCCCTTTTTCAGCAGAGGCCCGGGGAGAAAAGCACTACAAAGAAAAATTACAGACATATTTATTTAGACATGTTCAGTATACACACAAATTACAGGAGACATGTTTTTACAGTGGTATGCGGCACAAACAGTTGCAGTGGAGAGAACAAACAAAAAAATATTAATTTAAAAAATAAAGGTAATTAATAGATTTGTGGTGTACAGCTGAAATTTGGAACATAGGTAGAATACATACATAGTACACAGGTACAGTACATACATTGTGGATTAGCTAGTGTTTGTGAGTAAGATTGAAAATTATCATCAAGTGCTCTAGATTTTGTATGTATGTGTTATCCGCTTTCACTAGCCTGGGGAGCAATCATGGCACTGCCAACTTTCCTTGAGATGTTGCCTGATGAGGTCTTTAAAGGAGGCTTTGGATGATGCGTTTTGAATGCTTGTAGGGACAGAGTTCCATTTTCTAGCCACCGAATTACTATATAGTGCATCTCCAAAGCTATTGTAGCTGTTGGTGACTTCTAGTAGTAGTTTACTTGATGATCTAAGAGGCCTTTTGGCTGAGTGATGTTGTACTAGGTTTTTGAGGGCAGGACACTTATTGGGGAGGTAAACAGATAGAACGACAGAGGCAGAGCTGATTGTAGGTTAGGAGGTTGGGCAGTTCAAGCCAGTGGAGCTGTCTCAAAGCAGTACAGTGATGAGTTCTATAGGAGCAATTTGCAGCCAAGCGGGCAATTCTGTTATAGCAGGCTTCCATTTTGCTTAGTTCAGTTTTGTTGAGATTAGTCAGAATGGGAGATGCATATAGTAGGGTGGCTAGACGTTGGGAGCGAGCAATGGCTGATCTTGTGTTGTTGGTAAGAAATGGTTTGATACGGTAGAGCGACCCCAGTTTGGCATGTACTTTTTTAATAGTTAAGTTGAGATGACTATCAAATTTTAGGTGGGAGTCTATGGTTATTCCCAACAGCTTAGCCTGTGCCACTGGAGCAATTGGAGTACCATTAGTGGAGTAGATAGTGAATTGACTTAGTGTTTTTGTTTGAACTGGTTATAATCATAAGCTGAGTTTTCTTTGGATTGAGAATAAATTGGGCTTTGGCAAGGTAGTTTTCAACGTCACAGAATGCTAGCTGAGTTGTTTGCAGAGGTTGGGGGAGTGTTTTGTGCAGCACAGATTAAGGTAGTGTCATCTGCATACTGAATTATAGATGCATGCTGTGTGGAGGTATGGAGGTCATTTGTGAAGATTGTGAATAGTAGTGGTTCTAAGATAGAACCCTGTGGGACTCCTATAGTTATGGGCAGCTGAGGAGAGAGAGAATTTTCCCATTTCACAGCTTGGTACCTGTCAGTTAAGTAGCTTTGGAACCAGGTAAGAGTGGAATTTGATGGATGATATTGGTTTAGTTTATTTAGCAGGATTTGGTGCGACTGTGTCAAATGCGTTGGACATATCCAAAAAAAGAGTTGACACTTGTGGGCCTTCATTTTTGAGACTGTTTACTGTGTCTGTGAAGCAGAGGAGGGCTGTAGTTGGTACTATGGGCAGGTGTGAAACCATGCTGAGTAGGTGACAGGATGTTGCTGTCTAGGAGATAGCTTAGCATCTGGGTATGGATGCATTTTTCTAGGATTTTGGCCGGGGGGGGGGGTAAAGCAATGGGTCTGTAGTTATTACGTTCAGTGGAGGTCCTTCCTTTATGTATGGGTGTAACATAGGAAATTTTCCAGAGTTTGGGCATATAGTTAGAACAATTGATCTGTTTATGAGAGTGGAGACTGGGATAGCAAAAGCATCTGCTGTGAGTTTCAAGAAATAGCTGGGGAGTAGGTCGGCTGCTGTTGATAGTTTGGAGAGCATGCTTTTGATTGAAGTGGTGGAAACTGTTTTGAGGGTAAAGCTTGTATTAGTGTTATTTGTGTTGGGGGGATAGTGAGGAAGGAACTGTCCTGTGATACTACGGATAGAATTGAGTTCACAAAGTGGGAGTTGAATTGTGTTTCGATGGGAACTTCAGTGTCAGGGGTGGTTGGTTTGGGGTAGCCTTTTGGGTGGATTTTAGTAGCTGGTTTACATTTTTGCAAAATTTTTGTGGGTTGTGTTGGTATTTAGTTTGTAATGTTGTGTAGTAGGATTTTTTGTCCAGCCTAATCCATTTTTTTGCACGGTTGCGCAGTCCTTGGTATTTAGTTACGCTTTGTGTTTCTTTTTTTTTTTTTTTTTTTTTTTTTATAGTAAAGCCAGGCAGTGTCTCTGGACTTGAGGATTTGTTTGGTTTCTTTACTGAGCCAGGGGTTTGTAGAGGTTCTAACCTTGATTTTGCGCAATGGAATGAGTGTCTAGGTGTTGTAGAAATGTTTTGTTGAAATATGCTACAGCCTCCTGGTCAAGTGGGAGGGTTTTTAGGGGGGTCCAGTCACAGTTACAGAGTAAAGTGTTGAGGACCTCAGGAGAGATTTTTTTTGTTTCTAGTGGATATATAGTTAGTGGTGTTACATATGCTTGTTCTACTACATATAAAGTATATTATCTTGTGGTCACTTAAGGTGTCTGTTAGTCTATGTAAAACAGAAATGGAAACAGTCGCACAGCTTGTGGCTGGTTGTGATATACTAATGGCAGGAGGACTGTATACCGAAAGGCATAATAATGTGGCATGACTGTTGCCTTGGGGATTGTGCAAACATTACAATACTGAAGTAGCTGAAAAACACTGGAAACATGAGCCACAAAGTATTATAGAAAATTAAGTTTTTATAATGTGGAATCACCCATTACCAACAGTTCAAAAAATAGATAAAAAAAAAAAAAAGAAAAAGATATTGTATTCCTGGAAAAGACAAAAGTAGCACTGATCACTGAAATTGCTACGCCTAGTGACTACAGTGTCTTATGTACAGAGATATAAACGTATAAAATACCAGGATTTACAGGGAGAAATGAGGGCAATGTGGAACTGGGATACCCAGACAGTTCCAAAAGCAGTAAGAACAACGGGTCTTATAAAAAAGACTTTAGTCGTACTTGGACAGGTTACTGATGCATGCAACTCCGTACGAACTGCAGGAGAAGTCAATACTGGGCACATTGCAGGTGTTGTGAACAACACTTCTGGCTAACAAAGATGGAAATACTAACTAAACTTTAATCATACTTTGACTTAGGAATGGTGTCCACTTCCATCATGGTATTAGAAACCCAAAAGATTTGGAGAAATTTAAAAAAAGGGATGAAAGTGCTTATATAGGCCCAATGGGCCTGGAAGAAGAAAGATGGGTGGGCACTATTTCTTTCATTTCTGCTTCAGAGATTAAAAACAACTCTGCACTGGCAGAAGTACCTTCCGAAAGAACTTTTACAGGCAGCAAACTGAAACAGGAGAAGCAAGAGTTGCACCCCCATGCTTAGATTTCTTTGGAAATGAAGGCAGTGAAGGGAGGCTATAGGCTGATCCTGTTTGTGCTTAACTTTAAGCTCTACATCAATAAACCCAATCACAGTCCTATCTGGAGGACATGAGGGGGTCTACATTGAGATAACTCTTAACGTCTTATGTTCTCTATTGAGCTGTGGCCAGACTAGTTCTATATTCTTCTTCAAAGCCAATCTGCTCCCCTCTTCTGTCTCTGACTGGAATGACTTGAAGCTTGCATAAGTGATGTTCTTGACTTGGAAAGTGCTTTTCTCCTATGCAGGCAAGACAGAGTATATTTATCTTGAAAAGGAATATTTTTCACATATCTACACTAGTTGAACTCTTTTCTTCCATAGTTAGCCAATAAAGAACCACACTAAAGCAGAACAGCTTACAGAGAAGCAGCAACAAGATACTAATAGCGGTAAAGTACAGTTATGCAAGTAAACTTACCATAACAGTATATGTCTTAATAAATCACTGTTACAGTAGCCTAAGGTGTATGGGGGGTTCTATTATGCTAAGGATGTGACACCCCCCACCTAGCTTTCAAAGCCTCAAGGCACTTGCCATATGCCCCAACCATTAAGGGACTCAAGAGGAGATGTATAAAAATGTGGTTAGGGCACCAAAAGTTTCAGAGCTTTCCTGCTTTAAGGAGAGAGGCTAGACCTGGAAAGGTAGAAAGGTAGATGCTATGAAAAAAATAATTTACACACACACACACACATACATACACACACATATATATATATATATATATATATATATATATGCACATATATATATATTAATATAAATATCACAAAATCACTGAGTATTATAATTTGTACTTCTTGTGTGAAAAAACAACTAATGTTTTTATGTAACAATTGCTGTTTTTATAATATCTGTCATAACTTCTAAATTAATTTTGTATGATTTCTTGGAGATTTTCTCCCCGGGCCTCTACTGAAAATGGACATGTATCCAGCTAGACTAGCCCGGTCAACAAATGTAAAATAAAAATAAAAATATATAAATAAAAATATACATAAAGGAATATATACATCCACACCCATCTACTGTTAAGGCAGGTGGACACAAATATTGTACACATTCAACATTAGGTCACTGTTGCTGATAGCCTAAATTACGAAATCTTAGGATTATACAGGGAAGTGGAAGGAATTTAAAAATCAAAGAGCCCCTGGAGAATGGCCCTAGCAAAGCTTGTTCCGGATCAGGAAAATGAATCTGCTTTATAATGCTTTGAGAATTTGTACTTGCAGTCACTAGAATACTTACCAAGTCTCTTTCCAAAAAGTTACAGTAAAAGCCAAATCTCTGATGGAGTGAGCCCTGACGCCACCTGGAAGTGAATTATTAAGGTTATTAAGGTTAGAACAGCAGAAAGAAATAGCATGACACCATCTAGAAATTGTTTTGATATGGTTCTCCTCCTTATCTTCATAGAAGGCAAATAGCTGATCAAGCCTCCTGAGGGAAACTGCTCTGTCCAAGTGGAGATCTGGAGTACGTTAAAATTCTTGCTCCCTTGTTTTCAGGTTCTGAAAAAATACAGTGAGCTTAACATATGGGCTCGGTGTGAATTCTGAAGAAACTTTCAACAAAGTAGTATTGTCCTTGTGAAAAATGGGGTAGGGTTGGCTGACCCTGTTCTAAAAGTTACAGCAATGAATAACACGCTTTCCAAGTCAAGAACATCAAATCTTCCTGAAGAGCTGGTTCAAATGGATGGAGTGTTAGTTTTTAAAGCACAAAGTTAAGATCCCAAAGGGGAGCCACCTGTTTTCTAGGTGGACTGATAAGTAAAACGTCTTTCAAAAACTAAATGGCAGGCAATAAGAAATGGCCAAAAGATGAATTATGACAGAAGAGTAAGAAAGGCCAGAGGATAAAGGCTCACACAAATGTTCTAGAACCAGAGGCATCTGGGACTTTAATGGTCTTGGCTCTTAGTATGGCATGAAAAAGAAAATATGCTAGCACACTGGTTTTCAAAAAGTAGGTTTCTTAGTCTCCTTTATTAACTACTGTATGTAGTCAAAGAAAGTGCCTCAATGGTATCAAAACTTATGATCCAGACAGTCAACAGAAGTGGTTTCAGGTTGGGTTGTATTACAAACCCCCCATCTTGTGTGACTAAATACAGTGTTGTGGGGAAGGCTATGGAAATTGACCTTGGTCATTTTAAAAAGGGGGACCACTGTAGGCTTGGCCAAAAGTGAGCACCACCACTATATTTGGGGAGTTCTTCTGGATCTTTAGAAGCACTTGGGATATCAGTACAAAGGGTGGAAAAACAAAGTGGATATTCACTCTTTGGGAATGGAAAAGTATTGGTCTCCCAGACTTGCTTGCCAGGAATCCCCATGTAGAATTTACTTTACTGTCTGTTTTGAAAGAAGGCAAACCAATCTATTTCAAGTGTTCCCAGAGCTGGATCAGTTCCTGGAAAACATCCCCAATGTGTAATTTCCATTTCGGAGGGTCTACCCTTGTCCTGCTCAGTTTATCTGCTACAATGTTTTGTTCTGACAAACTGCACAAAGTCTGAAAAACTAAACTGAGCCAAAATGTTACCCTCAATGCAATCAAAGAAAGTCTGCAAAAGGAGTAAGATCTGGTACTCCCTTGTTTAACCTACCACATCACTGAGGCGTTGTCTTAACATCCAGAGATTCTACAGACTAGACATGATTTAAAGCACTGCCTACTCCCAACATCTAACAGTGATGTGATTTTTGTCTGTCCTGCTTGCTCCACATACCTTGCATTTTCACCCCTTTCAATGCAGATTTCAGGCAGTTGTCAAAACCATTTACAATATTGCTCCATAAACGAATCAACTCAACTGACCTGTCCAGTTACAGACATATCGGTACATTACAACCTTTATCAAATATTCCAGAAAAACACAGACTCCCATCTCCTCAAATATCTTACTGGCAACTACCTACTTTCTACAGCCCAGTAAGGTTTCTGTTTTAACCACAGTATAACTGCTCTTAGTTTTGCCAACACCAAAAACCATAACGGAAACAATGGTAACCTAGTCTTGGCTCTCATCCTGGAACTATTTAAAGTTTTGGATACAGTTTTGCATTAAAAACTCCTCAAACTATTTTTACTAGGTCTAAACCAATCACTGATCTGGTTTCACAGCTACCTAACGGACAACAATCTATAAAAATGAAACAAGACTTCTCTACCTTCTTACCAGCCACATTAAGAATCCCACAAGGTTCGATACTAGGCCCTCTTCTAGTTAACATGTTTATTAAACTCCATACTGCCGCAAAACAAGCAAGCACAGTTAAAACAGGCAGACAATGTGACACTTGCTCCAGAATCACTCTTCTTTAGAATTTTGGCTGCATACCTACTTCTGAATGCAAAAATGACTAAACTAATACAGTTTACACCTAAACAAAATGAACAAAAACATGCATTCTACATTCTTTCAACTAACATCAATAACAGAAACTGACACATGCTAAACTACTTGAAGTATTAGAAGACAAACTCAAAAATGACCAGCATCTACTCTAAGCCATCAAAAAAACACATGAAACCATGCTCCCTATACAGAGCAAAGCAAAGTCTTACTGAGACTACAAGAAAATCTATAGCTACTGTCAACCTAGTCCCATCCCTCTTGTATGCATCCTCTAGTTGCACAAATCTTACTACAAATCTTACTATCACCCTCAAGTCAAAATTCGACACGTCTTAACACAATAGATAAATTTGCTGTAAATACTCCCCCAACCCAAAAAAATATCACTGCACAGCCCTAAGAGATCTTAACTGACTAGAACACCCACACTGAACCTACCATGGCCTATAACCTTGTCTAGAAGCCGAAACACTGACATTCTCTGAAAAATATATCACTGCAATACTCTAGTGCCAGAGGTCTACGTTTCAATAACAACTTTCTGCCAGCTACAATTAAAGCTAATAACTCTGCTGGAAAGCTACTATACTTGTATCACGTTACAAAAATGTGGAATTCTATCCCACATGAGTTGAAACTGTCAATCCCATATCAGCTAAAACTGACAGAAAACATCTACAACATACCTGACTCATTATTGCTCTATATCCAGGTAACACTATCCATGTGACTTACTAAGCTACATTTCCTTCAAAATCTTATCTCCTTACACACTCACCCCTAAATTCCTGCAGTGCTATCTTCTTCTCCATCTTTCAACACAAACTTTCACTTACCAAACATATATCCCCACACCATTAGCTTTTCCCACTCCTCTGCCCAGCCTTACTCCTAAAGATAGTAAATCTCTACAGAATTTTTTTCATTACAAAGGCATTTCAACATTCTTATGTTATAAAAAGCTAAAGAAATGAACTGCTTTTCTTTTTCTGTCTGCTTGTTGTGTTTCCTACATTGTATTTTTGTTTACTTTCATGTTTTATTATGATTTTGCATATTGCCATTTTGAAGTGTTTAATTTCTATGTATGTAAACACAGTTTTTCTCTCAGGGCCTCTGCTGAAAAAGGGTATGCATCCCAGCCAGACCTTTCCAGTCAAAGACATATAATTATGTAATAATAAAGTCTGAGACATCTGTTATGATATAATGAAAGGGAGGCAGAGGAGGGAGAAGGGATGACCTGTGTTGAGAGATAACTGGTTCACTTAAAACCCTAGGCTGAGCAGAAGTTTGACACATCAGGGAATTGCAACTGCCAAAGAGTCTGTTAATGAAAGACAACTGTCCAAATATGAAAAATATGAATGACTTGACGTTTGCAATAAGCAACTAATGGGGACAAAGACTGAGAATTAATAATGCAAACCAGATACAGAAAATATGAAAAGTCTAAATTATTTGCAAACTGTTATGTGATGATAAACATGAAGACCTAGACTGAGGGACAGTTTTTAAGAACTGTCAGGTTGCGTTATGGGAGTAGCTTGAACAAGCTAAGCAGCCATTCGGCATTATTTGACAGTCTGAGCCTGGGAGGTTCACCCCTTTATTTTCCTTCAAAACCTCCTTGCTAATTTTTTAAAACTCTGTCAGAACTTTGCGCAAAGTGCTTGTTTTTGGCTCTTGAAAAGAAGTCCTGAAAAATAAGTTTTTACTGAACTTGGAGAAAGAGGATTTAAAAATGAGTAATCTCCTTGAATCAATTTCAGCATTGGCAGAATCATTGGTGCACTTTAAAGAGACTGATTAATATTTCAGATTGATCTGTAAAGGAAGTTGGTTGCCAGTTAATTTTCTCATGTTCTGAAAAGCCAGAAGTCGCTGTCACAGTACTCAGTAGTGCACAGACTACTTGGAGGCAACTTATGTCTGGTTTATAGGGCTATCTGTAACCCAAATCTAATGGAAATGCTGCACATTCATAAGTCAAATGGGACTAGAGTCACCTGCTCCAGGGATCTCAATCTAGCCTGCGACATAAAGAGGACCTGCTGGAGAGACAGATGCATCTCTGAGGCTGCCACTCCTCTGGAATAGGCTTCCAATCCATATCAAGCAGAGCACTTCCATGACGCTGTTTAAGAGCAACCTGGATGACTGGACAGGGAAACTGTAAATGTCTGCCAGGGATTGCCCTGGCTTCTCTCCTGGACAGGAGCAGTCCTTGCTAGAAAAACCTTGGGCACAGACAAATCCCAGTATAATACTAGGAAAGATATCAACAGCTACATTAGTAAAGACTCTCGGGTCAATAGCCTTGTTACATCCTATGAACATGAATCTGACACTTCAGAATCTTTAAAGTTAAAGTAGCAGAAGAATAAAAGTTTTCCCATCCTTGTCAGACGGAATGGGGTTAGTATTTACAATACGTTTAGCAGCAGAGGGCTTTAATGAAGAAATAACTGCAGAATCTGATTTGGGATTACAAAATACTGACTTATGCTTCTGCGGTACTCTATAACTTATCAGACTTTTCGGGAGCAGGAGGATTGCCATCATGCAAGCTGTTAAAAATAAAACAGGAGGAACAGCTACAGGCTGAGAAATTCACCTGCAACAAATCATAATACTTCTGCGAGGAGATGGGGATTTCATAGCCTCCCCACTGAACAAATATTTCATTTTAGCTATAGTATCAGAAAAATCTCCTGTTCTGGAGGGAAATGTGAAGAAACATTTCCTCAGAATCAGAATCTTCAAGCTGGGGAGAACTAACTGAAGAAAAATACACCCTTTTCCAGTCCCTTCTCTTCTGAATGGGAATCAGTGTCAGAAAGTGACGGAATAATTTTTCTATCCAAAGTGAAGAAACAGGGTTTAAAACACTGAAACCAATCACTTAGCAAAACACATAGAGTCTACCCCAGCAGAATAGGCTTTTGGTTTGGAAGAAATAATCATGCCTTTAAAGGTGCAGATAAAGGCTATGTAGTCTGACAACCATCTAGACAAAGTGACTCTGGAAATTTCAGAACCAATTTTTGCGTCAATAAAAGATGCAAAAGTTGGTCACCCTTACATACGCATTTATTTCTATGAAGGTAAAATTTAAGTTAGCAATGTCCATCTAAAGTATGCAAAGTATGCTTCCCTCTATTAGAATTATTTTTAAACAGAACAGGCAAATTAATAGAGCGGTTAAAAGCAGACAAGCTAGTTTAGACACAAATGGCAGGTCTGGTTTGTGAAAAATCAAGTAAACTTTTCTGCAGGACACAGTTTGTAGCTCAGACACTTTTGTCAGAAGTAGCTACCAGAAACATTTTCCAAGACAGACACCTGCCAGGCAGAAGACATTTTAAAACGGGGGGGTGGGGGGGGTCCAGAGCCTGCAGAATAAAGGTAAGGTTGGTCCTTTACTGAAATCTCAACAGGAAAAGTACCTTTGAGAAAAGCTCTGCAGATTTTAATGGATGCCACTGATGATGAATTTAAGCCAGCACGAAAATTAGAAATGGCAGTAAGCTGGATTTAATGGTAAAATAACTTGCCCCAGACTCAGAAAGATCTACTAATTACTGTAAAGATGGAAGGAATAAGAACTGAAAGGGGTCAAAGCCTCTATCAGCAGCCCACAGAGAAAACCTTTTCCATTTACCCTTGCAGACTCAGTGTGTGGAAAGATTTTGAAAAGCAGATAAAATATGGATAACTCTGGAGGTAAGGATGAATAGCCGCCCACCAAAGGAATTGCAGAAACAATGCAGCTAGTCTGAGTGTGACCTGACGCCCAGGTGAGACTCACCAGACAGATGGATAAGAGATCCGTGTTAGGGTCTAGCAACCAAGCGAGTTGTAGATGATGATGTTATAGATAAGGGAACCAAATTGCCTGTGGTAGAAAGGAACAATGAGGATTATTTTTGCCTTGCACAGAGGCTTTATGTAAGAACTTTACTACCAGGGACAGAGGTGGAAAAGTCCACGTGGTCAAAGATAGGCTACAGTATCCCTCAGCAAATGCCTCTGGCAACAGGGCACAGCAGCTGCATTTTGTGTTGGTGGGACAGATGAACAGGCTGCAGCAAGGCTCTCCCTAATGGATGAGGATCCTTACTGCCACTGCTGTGTTGAGTGACCACTCATGAGGCGGCAGCGATTCAACCTGTTTGACAGAATAAGATTCAACTGGTTTGACAGAATGTCATGACCTAAAATGTGCATTGCTAGAAAGTTCTGAAAAAACACTACCTACTGCATTACACTCATGGCCTCTTAGCAAAGGGGGGTATGAATAGGCTCCCTCCCTCTTTGCTGACGCATCATACTACAGGAGTAGTATATCTGAATGGAAATAACATCCTGGTGAGGAAGTCTTGAAGTACCTGCAACCCTAGGAGAACCACACTTATCCAGAACACTGATGTGCATACATGTGTCTGAATAGTTCCATGTTCCTTGGACAGTCCTCCCTGTGAAATGCCTCCCCACCAAGGGAAAGCATCCATGGATCATGGTGCCTTAGAGTAAAGGAAGGACAAAAATGGGTTACCAGGGACAAATTTATCCATCAACTGATAACTGCTTGGTCCATGGTTCAACTTCTCCTCCAAGTATTGTTGCCTTCACCATAATTCTGGGAATAAGGTCTCTCTTGGTATGAGCCTTAGCTTTCTAATTTTGCTCTGCAGAGGGAAACTTTCTGTATGAACTTTGCTATCACAGGGGTAGAGATGGAAAAGCATACAGAAGTCCAGGTGGTCAAAGATGGACCAGTTAACAGGCAATCCCTGAAGTATGTGAACACCTGGAACCCTTGAAGTCTGAGATGAACAGCTACTACCACCAAGCACTTGGTAAACATCCAGGAGCTATGGTTAGATTCATCCAAGTGCTGTGGCAAGGTTCAAAATAGATGACTGCCTCTCAAGCTGGACATTAGGGTACCTTCTCAAATGCTTTGAAGTCTTGATGTGGTAGTACACTGCTTGAAGGTCTACAGGGCATATCCAGTTAACATTCCTGAGGACCAATACATGTAACCCCATATGAAGCACAGGAGGAGGAGGCAATACTGTGGGTGCTAAGAGCAGCACTCTTGGTTAAAATCAAAGGCTGAAAATTTTAATTTATTGAACTCTAACTGCAGCCTGAGTTAGGAATGTGGTCCATCCCAGTCAGGGTATCAGAAACCCAAGATACTCAAAGAAATTAAACCAAGGAGTGTAACAATGGACTGCAATCTTTGACCATTTGGAGTTCTGACTTTATGATGTTTGTGCATGGGTTACCGAGATCCAGAATGGGCCTGAGGTCCTTGTTCAAATTTAAAAATCTTTAAAAAAAATTCTTAAAATTTTTTAAAATTCTTAAGACTCTGGATCCTTTCAGGTTTGGGGGGTCCACTAAGATGGCTCTTTACAGTAGATAAGATATTGTTTGAGCTGCAGTTTTTATCGGGCTGGGTGGGACACCTGGGAAAGACATGTGGGATAGGGTGGGATTTGAATGAAAAGGGGTAGGTTGTAGCCTCGGGATATGACTTTTTTCACCCAGAATCTTGAATGATGGTCATCCAGTTTTGAAGGTGAAGAGAAAAACATCCTCGGACAGTCGACAGAGGGGAGCAGGCAGGTAAACTTTCAGAACGCTTGAAAGGTTTTGTTGGGGAAAGTACCCCTAAACCCTTGATTCTGATCTACCTCTGCCCCTGGGGCATAATTATTTAGAGTTGTCCCCTCTACAACAGGGGGCCCATTTGAAAAGGAGTCAAAGGAAAAAGGATGGGATTTATTTATATTTTTTTTAAATCAGATTAATTTTGTATAACTACCATTCCTAGAAAAAAAAAGTACAGTTGTGTACACTTACCATAAATGTAGATAGAGTGTATTCACTGTTGCAGTCATTACATTTAGGGTAATCCTGCTGGCAGGCTGCCCTCAGTTAGCCTGAATTCCAAAGTCCTGGGTCCTGCATCGGCTGCTGTCGCCCCTTCCCTGACGTCAGGGGTATAAAAGATGCGGCCGACGCCATTTTCTTTAGTTTTTCTTGCCCCAGATGTCAGGTGCCCCCTAAAAGGGTAGCAAAATTTATATATATAGATAAATAAATGCACCAATATAAACTTTACCTTCCTCTACAAGCAAATACATCACACAGGTTGTATAAATCAGAGAAGGACAGATATGCTCCCTCAGAAGCAAGGGGGATGGCGGGAGGGTAACCTGGACTGCAACAGTGAATACCACTCTCGAACATCTACATTTATGGTGTGTACACAACTGTACTATGTTCTTTGTGTTTCACTGTTGCAGTCATTACATTTGGGTAGGGTCCCAAAGCTATGGATGGGAGGCTGGATCTAAACAGCATTAGGAGCGGCTATGAGGCCCTGCAGAACTGCAGTGGCAAAGCCTGCCCTGGATTTAGAGTAGAGAGGCAGATGATAGTGCTTTGTAAAGGTGTGCACTGAACTCCAATTAGCAGCCTCTAAAATGTCCTTGGGTTGGTACTCCCCTGAGAAAGGCTGCTGAAGTGGCTGCAGCTCTGGTTGAATGTGGCCTAATGCCCTTAGGCGCTGGCCTGCCATGGTGTAAGTAGCAGAAACGAATGCAGTGGCCTATCCACTTTGAAATGGTCTGCTTTGAAATAGCCTTTCCTTGTGATCCTGCAGCATATGCCACTAGTAATTGCTCTTTCTGAAAATTTTGGTTCTGTCCACGTAGAATCTAAGTTGTCTGTGTATGTCCAAAGAATGCAGAATTCTCTCTCCCTTGTTCTGTGGATTTGGATAAAAAGTTGGCAGATGAATAGTTTGGTTAAGACCCACAATGGACACCCTTAGGCATAAATGTTGGGTTTGTCCTCACAGACACCCTGTCTGGATAAAAGGTTCCACAGCCATGAGTGCCTGTAGCTCTGAAACTCGTCTTGCAGAAGTGACTGCTAGGAGCAGAGCCGTCTTCCAAGATAAAAATTTTATATCAGCAGTAGCAGCTACCTCAAAAGGAGGCAGGGTGAGTTCTTCCAAGACATAGTTGAGGTCCCATGCAGGCATTGGTGATCTCCTTGGAGGCCTTAAATTTTTGGCTCCTCTGGAGGTACTGTTTTAATAAGGGATGAGAAAAGATTGGTGGCTCTGTATTGTAATGAGCCAAAATGGCAGAGGCATGAATTTTAATAGATTCAAACGATAGGCCTTTGACCAACATCTCGGTTAAGTATTGCAAAATCTGAGGAATATCTGGCACAGCTGTATCAGTTCCTTGTGCCTGGTTCCAAGCACAGAATCTCTTCCATTTTCCAGCATAAGATTTTCTAGTACTAAGCCTTCTGGCCTCCAAAATGACATCCATCACAGCTTTACTGAGAGGTGTGTTTTGTATGTCTACATTATCCGCCATGCTGCTAGGTTTAAAGTCCTGAGTTGGCTGTGCAGGATCTGACTGTTTTGCTGGGACAGTAGATGAGGTATTTGAGGTAAGGTCCAAGCTGGGCATTGAGACAAGTTCTTTAGGACTGGAAACCAGTACTGGCGGGGCCAGTCTGGGGCAATCAGTATCATTTTTGGCTTCTCCTGTCTGACCTTTAAGAGTACCTTGGGGAGGAGAGGCAGTGGGGGGAAAGGCATATACTGATAGTTTTTTCCAGTTGAAAGATAGGGCGTCCACCTTCCCTGCTTGTCTGTGATAAGTCCTTGTGCAGAATCTTTTTAGTTGGTAGTTGTGAGGGTAGGCAAATAGATCTATGTCCGGGCATCCCCATTTCCTTGTTATCATGCTGAAGACTTGTGGATCCAGCTGAAACTCGTGGGGATCCATGAGGTTTCTGCATAGTCTGCCAGAGTACTTTTCCTTCCTGGCAGGAATTGTGCCTGCAGATGTACTTGGCAAGCCAATGCTGTGTCCCACAAAGTCATGGCTAGTCTGCAAAGGGGGTAAGAATGTGTGTCCCCCTGCTTGTTTATATACCACATGACCGTGGTGTTGTCTATCAGTAGTTGTCCCGGATGAAGTAGGTCCTTGAAGGCTGTCAGGGCATTCTAAACCGCTAGCACCTTTTTGATTGATATGTCGATGCATTTGGGTTGAGGACCATGTGCCCTGAATGCATCTTCCTGTCATGTGGGCCCCCCAGGCATAATCTGATGCATCCATTGTTAGAATCTGCCTGGCTGGAGGTAATGTGAATGGCTGCCCCTTGTTTTGGTGACAAACCTCTGCCCACCATCAAAACTCCTGTTGTAGGCAGGCAATGAGAGTAATTGTTTCTAGGCTGTGGCAAAGTTGAGTCCATTTTAGTTACCACTGAAGTTTCCTCATATGCAGTCTTGCATAAGGAATTAGTAAGATGCAGGATGCCATGAAGCCCAAAGCCTGCAGAATTTTTCTTGCAGATAACTGGGCCTTTGTTGCCAACATTTTGAAATAGGCAGTCAGTTGCCTTTGTCTGGCGTGAGATAAGCCATCTGGGCAGTTGTATTTAAGCTTGCACCCAGGAATATTATCTGTTGAAAGGGTACTAGTTTTGATTTCTTTTAATTGACTGTGTACCCTAAAGCATGTTAGAAGTCTTTTCACAAACGCCAGATGCTGTAGAAGAATGTCCTTGTTCTCTCCTTGAATTAGACAGTCGTCCAAGTAAGGCTATATTTGTATTCCTCTGTCTGCAAAATGCAATTACTGGTGCCAGGCACTTTGTAAAGACCCTGGGCGCAGTAGATAAGCCAAAGGGCAGTGCAGAGAATTGGTAATGCATTGAGCCAGCCTTGAATCTGAGGTATCTTCTGCATGACTGTCTGATTGGGACATGCAGGTATGCCTCAGGTCGAGAGTCACCAGCCAAGCGTTCTTGCCCAGTAATGGGCAGAAGCTGCTGCAAAGTCATCATCTTGAATTTTGGTATGTCCAGCAATGTGTTCAGAATAGATAGGTCCAGTATTGGTCTCCAGGCCTTGTCCTTTCTGGGTACCAGAAACAGTCGAGTAAAATCCTTGTCCCTGCTCTTGCTCTGGTACTTGTTGAATGGCCCCCATTGTCCATGAGATGAGATTTGTTTTTGTTCCTCTGCCCATTGATTTTTTGGCAGATCTGGCCAGCCGTTTGCCTTTGGCAGGGTATGGAAATGGAACTTGTACCCTTGTGATACGATATTTAGAACCCACTTGTCCTGGGTTATAATATGCCAATTTTGAGAAAAAAGTGCTAAGTTTCCCCCTAACGGTGCTGCCAACAGATAAGTGCTTGGTGCAGGCAGGGGGAAGTCATTGGGACCGTTTCCTGTATGGTTGTGATTTGTCTTCTCCAACTTTGGAGGCAGAAGCACCCCATTGCTTTGACCTGTAGGAACCTTGCGCCTGGGATCTGCCTCTAGGGTGTCGGGATCTGCCCCTTTGAGGTCTGTCTGTCACAGGAAAGGACCAATTCTTTGTAGGCCAGTGTCTACTAAACCTAAGTGGCTGTACTTGTAAAAACTCTGACAGTTTGCATAGATTTAGCTTTGTCCTCCATTTTCTTTAACACCAAACAAAGTATCATGCTGTAAAAGTGCATCTAATTAATAATTTAACTTTGATATGATCAGGCAGATTTTGTTTCTTTAACCAAGCATGCCTCCTAATTACAGAACCCGTAACTGCGACCCTGCAGGAGGCCTCCAAAGAATCAAAACCACATTGCAAAGTATGCTTTCCAACTTGTTCAGCTGCATGCAATAAATCCTGCATTTCCTTGTTTTCTGCACATTCAGAGTTCAATAACATTTTCTGTTTAAATAATGCCATGACATGCTGCTGATACTTCAGCATATGAAACTGACAGTTTAAGGCCCTTATAGCAAAGGTAGCAGATGTGTAAACCTTTTTCCCCATCTATCCAGTGCCCTAGAATCTCTGTCAGAGGGGGGTAGGATTTTTTGCAGCGGAAGCCTTAACTCCTTTGGGACCCTGTGAAATAGTTTCTGGGTCTGCAGCAGGGTTTTTTAAAAGGAATTTATGAGAGTCAGGAACCCTGTAATATCTGCCAGGCTTTACAGGAGCTGGAGGTAAGGAGTCAGGGGTAAGACTAGACTCCGAAAACACATCTACAATATCTAACAGGTGGAATGGCTAGTGGTCTGTGTTGAGGTAGTAAAAGGAAATCCCTGAGCCTCTTTTTGGATTCTGAAAAATCTTGGCTCTCCCAGTGTAAATGCT
The DNA here is from genome assembly GCF_019279795.1 of Protopterus annectens. Taxonomy (NCBI): domain Eukaryota; kingdom Metazoa; phylum Chordata; order Ceratodontiformes; family Protopteridae; genus Protopterus; species Protopterus annectens. Next base: position 746,459,729 of record NC_056746.1, on the reverse strand, counting down.
CCCTCATGGTATGCAAGGTTTTCCCAAAAGAATAGTCCTCTGGAGGAGAAGCTGAAGGTATAGATTCTTCAGCATCAGAACCCTCATTTGGGGGGGGGGGGGATATTCCTGATCAGAAGAGGAATCAGAAGAAATAGAAACCTGATCTGAAGATTCATAATCAGTCTCTTGCCTAGGCCTCTTATCAAGAGGGGGTTGGGAGCCCCTGATCAAGGTAATTAAGTCTTCGGCCATTTTGAGCATCTGTTTTTTGGGCATAGAGGCCTGTCCACGTGGCTCTTGAGTTTGTTTCTTTGCTTTAGAAGGTGCTTTAGTCTGCTTTTGAAGCTGAGGTTGGTTTAATGTAAAGATGCTTAGGTCTGAATACACCCTCAGAAGCCTCTAAAGTAGCAGGCGTCAGGGGCTGCGAAAGTGCCTCACTGAGAACCGGCGACTTGCTTAGGAGAAGCTTTGTTGTCGGTTTTGGGCCTCGGTTGTCTCTCCTTTTCTTAGCATTTTTTGTGAATTCCGGTTATCGGATTGCTATCAGACGACATTTCTGGATAATTAAATTGGCTTCCAAAATAGTTTAAAGCAAAATCATACAGACGCTGTTACGTTACACAATACTTTTAAAAATGAAGACAAATACAGTTCTTTCTCTCTTTCAGTGGTTTTTATTATCTACAGTACACACATGTGGGAGCCTCATGGAAAGCACCAGGGAGACTCCCAGAACAAAGGAATAAACAAGCTTATATACTGGTGATATTGCTGACCGTACAAAAAATAAAAATGAACCAATTAGACCATTATACAGGGCAATTAACCAATTAAAGGTTTACCCGCAAACATGAGGCAATTCACATCATCATATCTCTAGGCAGAGAAAGAAAACTGGATACACTTCCATAAAAGGCACATTTTCCTGCTTTCAGACTCTTGTTTTTCAGTATTTTCTCACTGCTCAGATTTCATTCAAAGTTCACGGTATATTTTAATACGTACAGACGGTCACATACTCAATTCCCTCAAAAACAAGCTTTGGCTGTTCATATTCTACAACCCCCCCATTTGATGCTGTGTAAGCATCACAATTTAACCTATCATACATTTGTCCCAAATCTAACAACCATGCTAATGGTCTTTTCATCATTGGAGAACATTGTCATTTCGTCTACATTTATAGCTGCAGGCATATAAAACTTAGGCACTTTCTTCACAGTTTTTGAAGACATTAATATCAAGATCAGTGCTTTGATTAGAAATAAGACAAGAAAAGCAGCAATTGCCAATACTGCAATTAATAAAATCAACTTCAACAGTCCAACTCCCCAGCCTGAGAACAGGTTGGTTAACCATGCCCATGTTGAACTATCAGTCACTAGTTCTAAGGCAGAAAATGTAGCATTGCTAAACATTTCAAGCAATTTAGATAGCATTTCAAGCAATTTAGATAGCTTTCTCAGTTTACAAATTGATTTTACTGCTCCGTATGACGGAATTATACCAGCCCATGATATGACGTCATCACCCAAGTCCATATGGACAGTCCTTTAGTGCCAGCATGAGCTAAATCATGGTGATAGATCCATGAAGCATCAACTCGACCTACAGGCAGGTTTCTTGATCTCTCGAATGTTCCAAATTTTTCCTTTAGGTAATGCAGATGCATGTCGAATAGCCGGGACTAGGTAGCCCAGGAAGCAACTGCCAGATCAGTTTACTGGTAGCCATTTATATGCTTTTCTTTCGCACACAAAATAACAATTTTCTACTTTAATGGTGATGTTGATAGACTTGAAGTGATCCTCGGTGTCCTGCAGTCCTTAGCATATTTTCCAACAGACCGTTTCTATTTTCTGGGAAAAGTTAGCTATAGAGTTTTTAACAAGTCTTTTTATAGGTGAGAAATCTGTTACACAACCCAAATTGTCTGCAGTGCAGTTATGTACCACTGTTTTGTTACAATGGCTCCACCCTACTCTAGTTTTACCAAGAGTTTGAAAATGCGCAGTTCCGTTTTGGCGGAGGGATAACTGCAATGCTATCTTGTCCTTTGAAACAACATTTGATGTATCGTACATCAGTTTCATCCAGGTTTCATTTACCCCTAAAGGGGCTACATTCAGCATCAATCCCCCATGAACAGTAGGAATAGCAGTGCAAATTCAGCAGTCCAAGACATTGAGGGATGATGCACAGGCGTATTTAATAGCTTGGTAGGCGTTGAAAGGTGGATGCCATGTAGCTCGTTTGGCATGAGGCGTAGTTGGAGCAGGAAATAAAAATGGCCACAGTAAAAATAACAACCCCCAATATAGCTGTGCAGTGCTTTTGTGGAAATGGTGGTTGCACTTGTATTGTTTCTGGAGGGTGAGGTTGTCCAAATGGATAAACATCAGGCATTGTCAGGTGCTGGTACAGTATGGCTTAGAGTAAGAGTAGCAATAGGTGGAGAATCAGGAGTTGCAAAAGGTAGAGGCTGTTGATCTTTAGATGGGATGACCTTCTTGATGTGCGATATGTGAATCCAGGTGGGTGAGCCTTGTAGTCGCACCGCTGATGTCGTCAGTAGAACCAGGAAGGGCCCCTTACAGCATGGCTGAAGCACTATTTTGAGAGAATGACTTTATGTACACCCAATCTCCTGGTTGTAGTGCGGAGGACAGGAAAGGATCAGGGATATGTTGAGCCGCTGCTACCTGGCGGTGATGAAACTGTAAAAGAGACACAAGAGAAGTGCAATATGCAAGAATGTCATGATCAAATGTATCATACTCAGAAAAGGGTGGTGGTGGAGTCATGGGCATACGCATAGGGCGGCCCATGAGGATTTCATGAGGAGAAAGACCTTTAGTAGGATATACTTACCTCTCACAGAGAGTAGGGCTAGAGGTAGGGCCTGTACCCAAGTGAGGCCCATTTCAGTAGTAATTTTAGTCAGTCTGGTTTTCAGTGTCTGATTCGTGTTCAATAATATCGGATGCCTGTGGTCTATATGGACAATTAAATTTTAGTGATGCCTAACATTTTACACAGTGAATCAATTAACTGAGCAGTAAAATGTGTTCCACGGTCTGAATATATTTGACAGGGAACACCAAAAAGTACAGTTTTGTACCTACCATAAATGCAGATGTCCGAGAGGTATGCATCTGCAGTCCTAACAAATGGGTTGTCCTGGCCTCAGGCAGCCCTTCGGTCGGCTGGATTCCAAAGTCTGGGTCTGGCCTCGGCTGATGTCGCACTTCACCCGACGTCACAGCTGCAGTTCAGCGGGTATAAAGGCATCAGCCGACGCCATTTTCCTCAGTGTTTCTTGCCCCAGATGCCAGGTGCCCTCTAGGAAGGCTAAATTTGGATAAATGCTAACGTTTCCAAACAATAGATAGCAAATAGAGATAAACATGTATATACATATATACAAACAAATAGACCATAATAGATTCCCCCAGCTAGCTACAAGATGGGCAAATACCGTAGGAGTACCACAGAGGGGAAGGAGGGTGGGTAATCCTGACTGCAGATGCATACCTCTCGGACATCTACATTTATGGTAGGTACAAAACTGTACTATGTCCTTCAAGGATGCATCTGCAGTCCTAACAAATGGGTAGAATACCATAGCCAAACTGGGGGAGGAGGCACTAAGGAGGCACTAAGAGTTTATGGTGTAGTTAAGATCCCTTGCAAAACAGCAGTGGCAAAACCTGCTCGGGATCTGGAGTATAAAGGTAGATTATAATGCTTGGCAAATGTATGCACGGAGCTCCAAGTAGCAGCTTCTAAAATGTATTTGGTAGCCACTCGTGAAGAAAGCTGTAGTAGTGGCTGTAGCCCTTGTGGAGTGAGGTCTGATGTTTTCTGGAGTTGCCTTTCCATGAAAAGAGTAACAAAATCTAATGCAATTTCCTATCCATTTTGAGATTGTTTGTTTTGAAATTGCTTTTCCTTCCATTCCTGTTGCATATGCTACCAGAAGCTGGTCAGTTTTTCTATTGTTCTTGGTTCTGTCCAGGCAGTAGCGCAACTGTCTGTGTACATCCAAGGTATGCAGCAATCTTTCCCCCCTGTTCTGTGGGTTTGGGAAGAATGTTGGTAAGTGTATTGCTTGGTTTAATGATACCCTGGAGACCACCTTTGGCATAAAGGTAGGATTAGTTCTCATGGACACTCTATCCTGATGGAAGATAAGGAAGGGCTGTACTGCCATTAATGCCTGTAATTCAGAAACCCTTCTAGCTGAAGTGATTGCAAGCAGGAATGCAGTCTTCCAAGATAAGCACTGTAATTCTGCTGTTGCTGCTGGTTCAAATGGGGGAAGTGTCAACTTTTCTAACACAAAGTTCAAGTCCCATGTAAGGCAATGGTGGTTTCCTTGGTGGCTTTACATTTTTAATTCCTCTGAGAAACTGCCTGATTAGAGGATGAGAAAAAACTGGGGGATCCATGTTGTATTCTGATGAAATTGCTGATGCATGAATCTTAATGGAGGAGTAAGACAGACCATTGTGGAAAAGCTCTGCTAAGTATTCCAGGATGTTAGCTATGTTTGCCACTGATGCATCTACTCCTTTTGTTGCACTCCAAATGAGATATCTTTTCCATTTTGCTGAATAAGTTTTCCTTGTTGAGGGTCTGCAAGCCTCCAAGATAATGTCTTTAACCCTTTGAGATAAATCTGGGTTATTTTTCCTTATGTAATGTTCCAAGCAGCTAGCTGCAGTGTTTTCAAGTTTGGATGCAGGATTTTGAAGTTGTTCTGTGTTAGCAGTAGAGGTAGTAGGGGGAGAGGCCATGCGTGTTCCCGGGACATACTCCTCAGTAGCGGGTACCAGTGTTGCCTCGGCCAATCTGGAGCTATCAAGATGATCCTCGGGTGATCTTCTTTGATCTTCAGTAGCACTTTGTGCATCAAAGGAAGAGGTGGGAATGCATATGCTGTCAGGTTTTCCCAACTGAAGGATAGGGAGTCCACCTTCCAAGCAAGTGGGTGGTATGTCCTTGTGCAGAATTTTTTCAATTGGTGGTTGTGTGGGGATGCTAACAGGTCTATTTCTGGCAGTCCCCATTTCCTTGTGATGGTTTTGAAGATGTCTGGATGCAGCATCCATTCGTGGGCATCCGTGGTGGTTCTGCTTAAGATGTCTGCTAGAATATTTTCTTTTCCTGGCACAAATATGGCTTGGAGCTGAATGTTGAGGCTCAGGGCCACATTCCAGAGGTCCATTGCCATCCGGCATAGAGGATATGAATGTGTGCCTCCCTGTTTGTTGATATACCACATAACTGTGGTGTTGTCCGTCCTTCTCAGCAAATGACCCTGTTGAAGAAATGGTCTGAATGTCTGAATTGCCTGTTTTACTGCCAGCATCTCTTTTTGATTTATGTGTAGGATCATCTGGTCTTGAGTCCATAAGCCTTGTATGCACTTGTCCACCATGTGTGCCCCCCAACCGAGGTCTGAGGCGTCCGTGGTGATAGTCTGGCTTGGGTGAGGCCTGTGGAAGGGCAGTCCTTTGTTCAATTGACAGGCCTGGGCCCACCACTGGAATTCTTGCTTCAGGCATGGAATTATTGGAATTTGGGTTTCTAGGCTGTGCTTGTGCTGAGACCATAAATTCCTCAGGTACCATTGCAACTTCCTCATATGTAGTCTGGCATGTGGAATTAATATTATGCAGGATGCCATGTAACCCAGGGCTTGCAGGATTTTCCTTGCTGTAAGCTGGTTCTGCGTTGTTAATGCCATGAAGTAAAGTGGTAGCTGCTTCTGTTTTTCTGCTGTGAGGAATGCCATCTGGTTTGATGTGTCCAGTTCTGCAACCAAGAAGGTTATCCTTTGGGATGGTATCAGCCTTGACTTTTTTGTGTTGACTGTGCATCCCAGGGCTTGCAGCAGGTGAATAACCTTTTTCAAATCCTTTGTTAATTTGTCTTTGCTGTCCGCTTGTAACAGGCAGTCGTCCAGGTATGGATAAATGTGAATTCCCTGCAGTCTGCAATGAGCAATTACTGATGCCGGGCATTTCGTGAATACTCTGGGCGCAGTAGATAAGCCAAAAGGCAATGCTGAGAATTGCTAATGCTCTGATCCTACAAGAAATCTGAGGTATCTAATGCAATTTGGTCGTATGGGGACGTGCAGGTATGCCTCCTTGAGATCCAGAGTCACCAGCCAAGACTCCTTGCCCAGCATGGGAAGAAGTTGCTGTAGGGTCAGCATTTTGAATTTTGGAACAATGAGATATGTGTTTAGAGCGGACAGGTCGAGGATAGGTCTCCATTGGTTTTCCTTTCTTGGTACTAGGAAAAGCCTTGAATAAAATCCTTGTCCTTGTTCCATAGCCGGTACCTTTTCTATAGCTCTCATCCTTAGTAAGTGGTCTATTTGCTGTAGAGCGTTTGTCCTTTGGTTTGGAGGTAGGTTTGGCATTCCTCTCTTCCTTGGAAGAGTATGGAAGTGAAACCTGTAGCCTTTGTCTATTGTCTGTAAAATCCATTTGTCTCCTGTAATGTAATGCCAATTTACTGAAAATAAGGCTAATTTTCCGCCTAAGAGTGCTGCCAATTGTTCCCTGGTAGGCGGTTTCAGAGCCAAGTCACTGTGATTGTCCTGTAGATGTGGTAGTGGCTGGGTCTGTGGCAGTAGTTCTCTGGCTGTTAGGCTGCCACTGACGTCCCCTGTAGGCACCTCTGGATTGACCTCTGCCTCTAGGGCATCTATTTCTACTTCTCTGTGCTCTGGTGTCTGGAAAGGACCAATTCTTGGAAGGCCAGTTCCTACTAAACCTCGGAGGCTGGACCTGTAAGAAATCCTTGACTGTCTGGACAGATTTAGCTTTTTCTTCCACCTTCTTCAAGACTTGCTGTGCAGGGGAACCAAACAAACTGTGCTTTTCCATGGGAGCATCTAGAAGCTTTGACTTTACATGGTCTGGTAAGGATTGCTCTTTTAACCATGCATGCCTTCTGATCACTGTACCAGTCATAGCTGATCTAAAGGAAGCCTCCAGTGCATCATAGCATTTTAAGGAATGATTACTGACCTGCTGAGTGTTATGCACCAAATCCTGAAGGGACTTACGGTCTAAAGGTTCAGGCGAGGACAGTTTTTTAGTGAGCTGATCTAACAGAAATTCCTGATACTGAATCATGTGGAATTGACAGTTTAAGGCCCTAGCCGAAAGAGTAGCAGAAGTATAAACTTTTTTACCTCATCTCTCCAATGCCCTAGATTCTCTTTCAGAGGGGAGGGTTTTTTTGGCAGAGGCAGCTGCTACAGCTTTGGGGCCCTGTGAAATAGTTTCAGGATCTGCAATAGGAGCCTTATACAAATGATAATGTGTGTCCAGAACCCTGTAGTATCTGTCGGGCTTAGCAGGGGCCGGAGGCAGAGAGTCAAGGGCAGTACAAGCATCATTAAATGCATCATCCACAACTGGAGGAATAGCTAAAGGCCTATGCTGTGGTAGATGTAAAAAGGTCCTAAGCCTTTTCCTAGAGTCTGAAAAATCCTGGCCCTGCCATTGGAATTGTTCCCTCATAGCATGTAAGGTTTCCCCAAAAGAAAATTCCTCAGGAGGAGAGGCAGAAGGTATGGAATCCTCTGCATCAGAGTCCTCATAAGGAGAATAAGGGCCCTCTGGAGGATTTGTATTTTCTGAATCATCAGAGGAATAATCTGAAGAAACTGGCTCAGGAGGCTCTGCCCTAAGCCTCTTCTATGGAGGTGGGTGAGAGGCCCTGTCAGGGTGAGACTGGGTTCCCCTGATCAAAGAAATGAGATCCTCTGCTAGACTAAGCATTTGAGTACTAGAGCTAGGCCTGTGAGAGGGGGCTTTAGCAGGCACGGCCTTTGAAGATTTAGCTGCTTTAGCCCTGGCAAAAGCCTTAATTGACATGGATGCAGGGGGCCTAGCAGCTCCACGTGCAGGAGTAGATACATCTAAGCGGATAGTATCTGATAAATCCTGAGAAACTGCAAGAGCAGGAGGATTTTCAGTAGCAGAGTCAGCCATGCTGGAAGAGGCCTCGGTAGAAGGAGGCATGCTTTCGGCCGAAGGAAGAACCGCGGACTCTGCTTCGGCCAAAACAGAGACACTCGCGGTTGGCTTAACCGCGGTTTCGGCCGAAACCGCGGACCGCAAGTGTCGGTCCTTTTCCTTACGCTTTTTAGCTAAATGTGAAGTCGGAGTCTTCGACGGCATGATATAAGCAAAAGCGGAGCCGAAAAACTCCTCTGCAAACTCCGACCGACGTCTAAGTGTTCATCGGTTGAAGGAAGCACAGGCTAGACAAGCTGCTACGTCGTGGTCTGGGCCTAAACAAGGTAGGCAGTAAGAGTGGAAATCTTTATGAGGTATTTGTTTCCCACAAGTTAAACAGTTATTCACTTTTTCTGACATCGGCTGAGGCAAGAAAGAGTCCCCAACGGGGTACTTAGCTTTTTAGAAGTCTTCGGTAGTAGTAACCTCTGGTTCTGACCGACCGGCACTTGCGAACAGCTTCTGCTTCGGGCACCACGCGGCAAGAAAGACTGAGGAAAATGGCGTCGGCTGGTGCCTTTATACCCGCTGAACTGCAGCTATGACGTCGGGTGAAGTGCGACATCAGCCGAGGCAAGACCCAGACTTTGAATCCCGACCGAAGGGCTGCCTGAGGCCAGGACAACCCATTTGTTAGGACTGCAGATGCATCCTTGAAGGACATCATGTGGGTTGTCCTGCCTCAGGCAGCCCTCGGTCGGCCGGATTCCAAAGTCTGGGTCCGACGTCGGCTGATGTCGCATTTCTCTCCGACGTCAGAGCAGCTGGAGTATATAAGCATCAGCCGACGCCATTTTCTTCAGTGTTTCTTGCCCCAGATGCCAGGTGCCCTCCAAGGAAGGCTGTAATCAAATTGGAAGACAAACAGGATTCCAAACAAATACATGAGCAATAAAACAAATACACCATAACAGATATCCCCAGCTAAGAGTAAGGGGGATAGGAGTGGACCCTAGGCATAGAGGGGTATGGAGGGAGGGAAAACCCGATTGCAGTTGCATGTCTATCGGACATCTACATTTATGGTAGGTACAAAACTGTACTATGTCCTTCAAGAATGCAACTGCAGTCATAACATGTGGGTAGAATACCATAGCTTAGCTGGGGAGGAGGTATGCTCTAGGAAAGAGATGGTGTGGCAATCAAACCCTGCAGGACTGCCAAAGCAAAGCCTGCTCTGGATCTGGAATATAGAGGGAGATTGTAGTGTTTGGAGAATGTATGCATGGAGCTCCATGTAGCAGCTTCTAGAATGTCCTTTGTAGGCACCCCTCTTAAAAATGCTGTAGAGGTGGCTGTAGCTCTGGTGGAATGTGGTCTGACATAGGCTGGAACAGTCTTCCCATGAAAGGAATAACAGAATCTGATGCAATGTCCAATCCATTTAGAAATAGTCTGTTTAGAAATTGCTTTTCCTTGGACTGTAGGGGCGTAAGCTACAAAAAGCTGTTCAGACTTCCTACTGGCCTTGGTTCTGTCCAGGTAGTATCAAAGTTGTCTATGAATGTCCAGGGTATGCAAAAGTCTTTCCACCTTGTTCTCAGGATTGGGGAAGAAAGCAGGCAGATGAATGGCTTGATTTAGAGAAACCCTAGATACCACCTTTGGCATAAAAGTAGGGTTGGTCCTTAATGAAACCCTGTCTCTGTGGAAAATAATAAAGGGTGGTATTGCCATTAGGGCCTGTAGCTCCGAAACCCTTCTTGCTGAGGTAATTGCCAACAGGAAAGCTGTTTTCCATGAGAGAAATTGCAAGTCAACTGAAGCTGCTGGCTCAAAAGGAGGTAGAGTCAGTTTTTCTAAGACAAAATTGAGGTCCCAGGCTGGCACTGGGGCCTTTCTTGGTGGCTTAATGTTCTTGATTCCCCTAAGGAATTGTCTTAGCAAGGGGTGAGAGAAAACAGGAGGATCAGTGTTGTATCTAGCTGAAATAGCAGATGCATGTATCTTTATTGAAGAATATGAGAGGCCGCTCTGTAACATATCTGCCAAATATTCCAAGATGAGTGGGATGTTCAGTAATGATGCATCATGTCCCTTGCTGGTATTCCAATTGCTGAATCTTTTCCACTTTGCTAAGTAAACCTTTCTGGTGGATGGTCTTCGAGCCTCTGTTAGCATCCACTGAACTTCCTTGGAGAGAGATAAGCTGAAGTTATTTATGGGATCTCCCAGGCTGTTAGCTGCAGTGTCTGAAGGTTTGGATGCAGTGTTTCGAAATTGTGTTGAGTCAAAAGTAGAGGCCACTGAGGGAGGGCCAACCTCCTGGTGTGACATATGCTCCATAGTAGTGGGTACCAGTGTTGTCTTGGCCAATCCAGAGCTATTATGATTCCCTTGGGCTTCTCTGCTTTGATCTTTAGTAATACTGAGGTCATTAGTTGCAGAGGTGGGAATGCATAGATTGCTAGGGAGTTCCAGTTGAATGAAAGGGCATCTATTTTCCAAGCCTTTGGATGGTATGTCCTTGTGCAAAATTTTGGTAGAAGATGATTGAGGTGAGAGGCAAATAGGTCCACTTCTGGCTTGCCCCATGTCGAAGTGAGTTGTCTGAAAGCCTTCGGATGTAACCTCCACTCGTGTGGATCTGTGAAATTCCTGCTTAGGCTGTCGGCCAACACATTGTCTTTTCCTGGAACAAACTGGGATTGTAACTGGATGTTTAGACTCAGTGATTTCTCCCAAAGCTGCATTGTCAGTCTGCAAAGGGGGTAAGAGTGGGTGCCCCCCTGCTTGTTTATGTACCACATCACAGTGGTGTTGTCTGTCCGTATCATTAAATGGCCTTGCTGGAGTTGGTGTTGAAAAGCCTCGATAGCATGCATTACTGCCAGCATTTCCTTTTGGTTTATATGCAGATGTGTTTCCTTTGGAGACCATTGTCCTTGTATACACCTGCCTTCCATGCGAGCCCCCCATCCAAGGTCTGAGGCGTCTGTAGTCATGGTCTGTGTTATCTGTGGTTTTTTGAATGACATACCTGTATTTTCCTGGCTCACCGAGGCCCACCATAGGAATTCCTTTTGTAGGCATGGAATGAGTGGTATGATTGTCTCCAAGTTGTTGCTGTGTTGAGACCAAATGCTTTTTAGGTACCATTGAAGCTTTCTCATGTGTAGTTTTGCTAATGGAACCAGTAGAATGCAGGATGCCATGTAACCCAGGGCCTGTAGGAATCTCCTTGCAGTCATCTGGGTGAGTTTTTCTAAACCTTTGAAGTATTGAGTTAACTTCTCTTGCTTGTCTTCTGTCAGGTAAGCCATCTGAGAGGCTGTGTCTAGTTTGGCTCCTAAGAAGATTATTTGCTGGGATGGCTGCAGTCTTGACTTTTGGAAGTTGACCGTGTATCCCAGAGCTTGAAGTAATCGTATGACATAATCCAGGTTTTTTGTCAACATCAATTTGTCGTCCGCTTGTATGAGGCAGTCGTCCAGGTACGGGTAAATTTGTATACCCTGGAGCCTGCAATGAGCAATTACTGAAGCCAGGCATTTTGTAAATACTCTGGGCAGTAGATAAGCCAAATGGCAATGCTGAGAATTGATAATGCTCTGGCCCTGCAAGAAATCTGAGGTATCTTCTGCAGCTGTGTCTGATAGGGACATGCAGGTATGCCTCCTTGAGGTCCAGAGTAATCAGCCATGACTCCTTGCCCAGCATGGGAAGGAGTTGCTGTAGAGTCAGCATTTTGAACTTTGGTACTATGAGAAAGGTGTTTAATGCGGACAAGTCCAGTATTGGTCTCCATTGAGATTCTTTTCTTGGAACAAGGAACAGTCTTGAGTAAAACCCCTGTTCTTGTTGTGGAACTCTTCCTATTGCTTTCATTCGAGTCAGCAGAGTGATTTGCTTGATAGCCTCTGCCCTTTGATGTTGTGGTAGATTTGGCATGCCTTGTTTTCTTGGTAAGGTATGAAAATGAAACCTGTACCCTCGGGTCAATAATGTCCAAAATCCATTTGTCCTTTGTCAGTCTGTGCCAGTTTTCTGCAAACCGAGATAATTTCCCGCCCAAGGGAGCTTCTAGTTGTTCCCTGGTAGGCGGTAGTAGAGGAAAGTCATTGAGTTTGTGGTTGTTGGGCAGGTGAAACCCCTGCGTCACTTCTTTGGTTTCCTGGCTGCCATTGTCGTCCCCTGTAAGGGCCTCTGTATTGGCCTCTTATTCAGCCACGTCTGTTCTTACCCCTTTGAAACTTTTCCGGATTAGGAAAGGACCAGTTTTTTGAAGGCCAATTCCTACTGAATCTGGGGGGTTGAACCTGGAGGAAATCTTTCACAGTCTGAACTGATTTTGCTTTTTCTTCGATGGTCTTTAACGCATCCTTAGCATTTGCACCAAAAAGCTTGTTCTTTTCCAAAGGTGCATCCAGAAGTTTTGCTTTTACATGATCTGTTAGAGGTTGATCTTTTAACCAAGCATGTCTACGCATCACTGCCCCTGTCATAGCTGCCCTACATGAAGCTTCCAGTGCACCATATCCACACTGCAGGAAGTGATTGCTTACTTGCTGAGTGTTATGTACAGCTTCCTGCAAAGTCTTCCTGTCTAAAGGATCAGGAGAAGCTAATATTTTTTGTAAATCTTCTAAGAGATAATCCTGATATTGGAACATATGAAAAAGGCAATTTAAAGCTCTCATAGATAAGGTAGTGGATGTGTAAACCTTTTTACCCCATCTCTAATGACCTTGCTTCCCTGTTGGAGGGCAAAGGATTTTTGAGGTGGAGGCTGAAACTCCTTTAGGCCCCTGTGAAATAGTTTCCAAATCAGCAGTATGGGCCCTGAATAAATGGGAATGAGTTTCTGGGACCCTGTAATACCTGTCTGGCTTGGCTGGAGCAGGAGGAAGAGAATCAGGGTAGCACTAGAATCAGAATACAAATCATCCAGAACATCAAGTACAGGAGGAATAGCTAAGGGCCTGTGCTGAGGCTTCTAAGGAAAGTCCCAAGGCTTTCCTAGAATCAGAATATTCCTGACCCTGCCACTTGAAATGTTCCCTCATGGTGTGCAGAACTTCCCAAAGAAATATCCTCAGGAGGGGAGGTCAAGGTATGGAATCTTCTGCATCAGAGTCCTCATAGGTCTGGAAGAGCTCTTCCTGGCTATCAGAGTGGACAGAGCCCTCAGAGTCTTCATCTGAAGGAGAAGGGTCAGAGGGTTCAACCCGGGCCTTTATCAGGAGGAGGCTGGGATGCTCTCTCAGGATGGGCCTGTGAACCTCTGATCATGGAAATTAAATCAGCAGCCATGGACATAATTTGTGTCTCCGGAGTCGGCTGAGGTAAGGATTTGGAAGCAATATGCTTTGTTTTGCTGGCTGCCTTAGCCCTAGTGTAGGCCTTAATAGACATGGCCATAGGAGGCCTGGCAGCTCCACGTGCAGGAGTGACCTTGTCTACAGCAATGGTCTCGGGCATTTCCTCGGTTTCAGTATCCGGAGGAAAATCTATAACTGGCGTCGGAGTAATATCTGGAATCTGAGTCGTCGGTAATGCGGTGTCTTCGGTTCGGAGCGGTGGAGAGACCATCTCAGAGGGAACCGGAGCACTTAAGCTAGGTTTTGGCGTGGAGTCGGTGGCAGACACGGGCCGAGGATGTCGGTCCCGGTCTTTTCGCTTTTTGGGAGTTTGCGATGTCGGAAGCTCCGACGGCATGGTGTAAGCAAATTTATCGCCGAAGAAATCTTCAGCAAACTCCGCCCGACGCCTGAGAGTGCGCATGTTGAAGCGAGCACAGGCTACACAGCCCGAGACGTCGTGGTCTGGGCCCAGGCAAGGGAGGCAGTAAGAGTGGAAATCCTTATGAGGTATTTGTTTACCACAAAAAAGACAATTGTTAACTTTTTCAGTAATTTCTGACATCGGCTGAGGCAAGAAAAGGTCCCCAACGGGGTACTTAGCTTTTTTGATGACTTCGGTATCGTAGAATACAGGAGCTGACCGACCGGCACTTGCGAACTGCTTCTGCCGGGCACCGCGGCAAGAAAGACTGAAGAAAATGGCGTCGGCTGATGCTTATATACTCCAGCCGCTCTGACGTCGGACAGAAATGCGACATCAGCCGACGTCGGACTCAGACTTTGGAATCCGGCCGACCAAGGGCTGCCTGAGGCAGGACAACCCACATGTTATGACTGCAGTTGCATTCTTGAAGGACATCGATGTATCAATTCATAAAGCTTCTTAGCAAGTGAAATATCATTTTTGATACATGGGTAGGCTTCTAACCACCCAGAAAAAATATCAAAAGTTAAAACATATTTGAAACGAGCACAAGGTGGAAGTTCAATAAAGTCTCATTGCAAAGTGCAAAATGGTCCAAATGGTTTTGGCAATGGTTGTGCGGGAGCCATAGTGCCTTTTGAAATGTTATACTGTAAACAAATGGAGCACATGCTCAAAAAATGCTGTACAGAAGCAGAAAGTCCTGGGGCAAACCAACCCTTTTGGATTTGTTTTATTAATGCTTGTACCCTGACATGGGCTGGCAAATGATATGCTTTAATAAGAGAATTTAACATGGACATTGGGCAGACCAATCTGCCATCTGGATGTTGCCAAATGAGATCAGAGCGTTTAAAACAACCTTGAGCCAGCCATGTTCTTCTTTCTGATTCTGGGACTTTATCCTGTAAAGCTTTTAACACTTTGGTATCAAAAGTAAACATTGGTTGCAAAGGCTGCAAAAAATGTCCCTGAACAGTGTGTGAGAGCAGCCCGTTTAGCAGCCCAATCAGCTAAATTTTTGCCCTTAGTTTCAAAAGAGTCATTAGATTGATGGGCTGCACATTTAACAGCAAGTTCAGATGGTAATAAGTCTTGTAGCAAGTTATTGATATAAAAATGTTTTCTAACGGGTGCCCCAGAAGAAGTTAAAAACCCTCGTTCTTTTCATAGTATACTAAAATCATGAACACCGTGGGCATAACGGGAGTCAGTATATAAAGTAACGGACTTGTCCTTAGCTATTTTGCATGCATTCGATAATGCCACTAGTTCCGCAGCCTGTGCAGAAGTGCCTGGGGGTAATCGTGCTGACCTTAAAACTTCAATCGGAGTAGACTAAGCAGCTTGGAATTCAGAGATTGTACGTAAGCAGGATCCATTGACAAAAAGAACTAAATCAGGATTTTGCAAAGGAGTGTCATATAAATGCAACCTAGGAGAAAGAACAGAGTTAACTACAAGCACACAATCATGTGGTTCGCCCTCATCTGAAGTTGGTATTAAAGAGGCAGGGTTCAGTGGTGGGCAGCGTATGACTTGCAGGGCAGGATTATTTATTAAACTTGGTTCGTATTTAGTAAGGCGTGCATTTGAAAGAGACTGTTTTTGTCTTTAGAAGTAGCGCTTGAACAGCATGTGGGACTGCTAAGATAGTATCAAGTCCCAAGGTTAGTGGGGCTGCCATATTAACCAAAACAGCGGCAGCTGCCACAGCCCATAAGCAAGCCGGGTAACCAGAGGCAACCGGATCTAGCAGAGTGCTATAGTAAGCAATAGGTGGGTAGCCTCCAGTGTGTTGCTGGGCTAGGAGACCCAAGGCAGTTTTGTTTCTCTTACAGCAAAAGAAAAAAAGGTTTGGAATAATCTGGCAACCCTAAGGCAGGAGGATTAACAAGCTTTGAAAAGATAGTGTATACTAAATAGAACAGAGTACTTATATTGTTTCAGTTTTCCGGTTTTTTTTTTTTGAGGAATGGACTAAGCTTCAGTTAAGGAAAAGACTGCATTTGTTTTGTTAGCACTATCATTTACAGCATGTACCATTTTGCTCATATTTACAATCATAACGAGTTATTGCAACTCTTTATAACCGGCAGCATATAAAACAATTTTAAGCTGTCATCATTATTATGACCCCTAAAACTATTACCACAGGATGTATAAACCCATTTAGCAATTTGGTTCCAGATGATGACCATCCTGTAAATATGTCCAACTAATTATGAGCAGTGTCAGCTTTTTGTGTTTTACTACTAACACTGGGTTATGTGAAACCACACAAACTGTGGTGCCACTTTAAACAAACATGAAATTTGAAGGCAATATTGTGTATTTACACACTCGTGGTGGTGGTGCTGCGGTAGCATTGTTGCCTCAAAGTAAGACGCTGACCGGTTTGACTCTCAGCTAGAGCGTCTTCTGCATGGAGACATGCGTGAATGGGCGTACCTTTATTGAAGGTTGTGTGTTAGGGCTGGCAACTCAGCACGTAAAAAATCAACTGCCAATCATTAGCGGACCAGAGTTCTGCTGTGGCGACCCCTAACAGGGAAAAGCCGAAAGACAACAACATTGTGTATTTACACAGTAAATTGTAATCTGTGTATTAAAGATACTTGTAATGACTTATGATATAGGATTTTATTGTGCTTGTAAATGTACAATCTGTGAGATATCATGTCCTACTAGTTGTTATACCAAGCTCTTTTAAATCTGCATTTGGTAACTTTACAACTAGTAATATTGATGTGCAATATTGTTTTTTGGTTTTGTTGTCCTATTATGGCACAAGTGGATGGTATTTTTAACACTTGATTTGTATGAAGTACTGGCTTATTACCCAGGATGGTAAGGTATTGCAACCCATGGTCCTTTTTTATTTATCTTTGTGCTATTTGTACAAATAGAGTATTGGTAGAAATTATACCAGTTTAGCATCACATTTATTTTTATTTTTGTGTTATTAACACACTGACATTTTTTTGTATGATGTCTTTTTTTGTCAAATCTGTTATATCCTTAGGAAGTAATGCACAGCATTTAATAGACTGAGCTGTTTACTGAAATGTTTATGTCAGCCTTTGATTTTTTTTCTCTTTATGTATGCCTGACCTTGTTTAGCTAACCATGCAGTTACATTTGTGTTAAATGTTATTTTTCCAAAGGTACATGCTGTATGCTTTTTATAACTGAAGTTGTCTTGTGATCTATTTTGAGTAGCATTTTTTTTAACTTACTGTCATTCGTGAAATGTTGTAATAAACAACCCTGATTTCCTCTGTTTGGCATTGTACCAAAAGGAGTTTACAGAGTACAATACTTACAACAATAATCACATTTTTTTATGTTTATCAAAATTTGTTTGTCCCAATAACTTTTTGGGAATACTTAAGAACCTCTGCACAATGCTTGGTATTCAGTCTTGTACGTTTGTTTCTAAAAAAAGAAAAACTTTGAGCATCTGCTACCCCTTCTTTTAAAAGCAATGCATTTTGCTGCTGATTACTGTAAACAATGACTCATTTGATTCCTGTGGACTAGCAAGGTTTTGTTCTTTTTACTTTGACCTTATAGCCCAAAGGCCCTATTTGTATGTCCAATCTCTGGATCAAAAGGTAGTTGTGTGGGCATTTTCCTGCCTGTCATGATTTCAAATGATGAAATCCCTGTCTTGTTGTTTGGGGTAGCTTTTACCCCTAACATATTTTCTGGCAAATGTTGCACCCATGTAGCATTTTTTTTTTAACTAAGTTTTACTTATGAAATATTGTAATTGCCTCTGTTTTGATGTTCAGAATGATGCAAATGAAATGCAGATGTATGTGTTGAATGCTGTATGCCTTGTCTCACAGCTGCATTTTTATTTATAGTCCTTGAAGCATTTTATACACTGAACATTCAGCCTGTCTCAAGCTGTACCTGACTTTGTTACATTGTATGAATGAATGCTGCTTTGTCGATTTGATTCCATGCTTTTAGCGAAGACCATTTTAACCCTTTAATATATGTATGCTAGTAAAGGGAAATACATGTACTTAACTGACTACGTTATTTTTACATATATTATAGCAACAAATGTGTACATACATCTAACTAGCAAATGGATGTGCACATGCATTTATGGATTTTTAAACATATCACTGTATAAATTTCCTCGGTTTTATTTTAAAATACAAAACTGTTTATATTAGTAGAAACAGTGGGAAACAAAACATTTAGCATTTTTTTTTTTTTTTTACTACAGCAAGTTAAGACTACTGATGACGGAGTCCTTTTTCCTTTCTTTAGCCTCACACATCCAATCATTAAAAAGCTGCCCAGCACAACCCTGGTATTTTCCTTTCTTTTTTAATTTCTTTTGCAAATTAGTCAATATATCTTTATTAAAACTACCATTTTTGGGAAAAGCAAGGTCACAGTCATTTTTAGTAAGGGCGATCCACTGATTTAAAAACCTGCAACTGTCCCGGGACACACAGTAAATCATATAACCAGCTGGTGTACCTCTTTCTGGCTTATTTATTTTTCCCGCACTCGCTCACATTTTCACTCAAATTGAGCTATACTTGTGTAATACAGGTTTAGCTAAGGCGTTATATAAACATCTTGTTACCCCACTATCATACCTCCTTTCATATGTATGTCGCCAGTATTTTCCGTATTAACCCACACTCATACTGCGCATTCAATAGCAGAAAAGAAATGCATGCCACTTACCTCAAAACAACTGAATGAGAGAAATCATACCATTTTCTGCATAAAAAAATTAGCAAATCTATAAAGCAGACAGGTGCAGGAAAATGAAACTGAAGTCTGTTATGGGCCCTTTTATTAGCAGCATTTCATTCAGTTCCTGACTGCTGCAGCTTGTTCTCAATTCAGATCCGAGCAAACGGCACCAATTGTAGCAGCAGGCGTCAGGGGCTGCGAAAACGCCTCACTGAGAACCGGCGAGTGGCTTAGGAGAAGCCTTGTTGTCTATTTTGGGCCTCTGTTGTCTATCTCTCTCCTTTTCTTTGCGTTTTTTGTGAACTCCGGTAGTCGGATGGCTATCAGACAACATTTCTGGATAATTAACCTAGCTTCCAAAATAGTTTAAAGCAAAATCATACCGACGCTTAATAGTGCGTTGGTTAAATCTAGCACAGAACAGACAACCAGCAGCGTTGTGATCAGGGCCTAGGCAAGGAATACAGTAATAATGAAAGTCCTTATGAGGTATTTGCTTTCCACAAGAAATACAATTATTAACTTTTTCTGACATCGGTCTGGAGCAAGAAAAATGTTACCCCAATGGGGTACTTGGCTTTATTGAAGACCTCGGATCTGAAACTCGAACACGAAAATCGCAGGAGTCAGCCAACCGGCACTTGCGAACTGCTTCTGCTTCAGGCACCACGCGGCAAGAAAGACTAAAGAAAATGTCGTCGGCCGCATCTTATACCCCTGACGACCTGACGTCAGGGAAGGGGCGACAGAAGCCGACGCAGGACCCAGGACTTTGGAATTCAGGCCGACTGAGGGCAACCTGCCAGCAGGATTACCCTAAATGTAATGACTGCAACAGTGAAACACGAAGAACATCTGTTGGGGAAAACAAAAATGGACACAGATGGCAGAAAACCTGTTGAAAGTCTCAGAAGTGTTATCTCTTTGATGTAGGAAGGGATCAAGACTTTCAGGAATGGACTGTCCTTGGGATGGATAGTATGAGCAAAAGGTTGCAGATGAAGCAGGGAAGGAGGTATGGGATAGAGTCAAAAGATTTGGTGCACTGTCTAGCAAATCGGTGGGCCAAAATCTCTCAAAAACCTCAAAAGCAGACTTTGGCACTGATGGTACCAATGTGACAGTCACATCAGAGATCCAGGCAGGTTTAAAGGAATCAAGGGCTGAAGCAGTTGAAGACAGGAAAGCAACTAACGAAATAGAATCGAGCTGGATCCATAGTCTCTACATCGACCACTTGGCTCTGGAACACACCGGGCTCAGAAGATTTCAGAGTCCAGTGAGTTGGGTGAGCTAATCCAAAACTGCCAGAGCTGTCACTGCCAAAAGAAGGATGACTATAAGATATTTCTGCTATTAAGCCACAGAACAAAACAAGGAGCCAGGGAAGGAGCAAAAAGAGACAGTAGACAGGCCAGATCTATCTGTTCTCTGGGAAGGTAATGGAATAACCCCCCCCCCACCATGTCTACCTCGGCCTTTACAAAGACTCATCATCTGACCCCAGTCAACATCAACATAACTCCTGGAGAACCTGTATAACTTAATGGCTGCTACCAGTAGAGAAGGTCTGAAGCCCACGAAGTTAGACAGCTCCCTTTTGGGAGATCAAAATCCTACGAGTCAGCAACTTTTTTGAAGAATGATCAGGACAATGGGCTTACAGACCACTGACATAGGGGTTGAAGGTCACAGACGAAGCAGTTGCAGCAGCAACAGACAATCTTGGGGATTTAGAGATCTTAGGCTTTGGAGAGATACCATTAGGATATCAGCTGGTATTTTTCTCCTTTATCCTAATCCTTGTCTTTATCTCTCTTTCTGAATGCCTGAATCTCCATCTTGGAAGTCCCCTGAGTTGCTGAGAGGAAGAGATAAACACAGAAGAGAATGCTGAATCTCCTGCTGCAGCAGAGAGAAGGCCCCTGATAAACTACTTGTTCTTTCTACTGAAAAGTGCCCTTTGTTGAAAAACGAAACAAACAAAAAAAAGGATGTTACATTTTGAGTCCAAGTGTGGGAACAGTACATACACGGGAGGAATGAGGCCTAAAAGGCAGCAGGACTTAAATTAGCTATGTAATGTTTGAGTGAGAAAGATTGGGTAGATTAGAAGTGATGTATAATGTTTGCAACTAGGAGTGTGGCAGTATGGTTTGTGATGTAAAATGCTTGCAACTAGGATTGTGTTCGTGTCGTTTGTTTTCATTTACATAATGTATGACTGCCTATGTAGTAAGTGATTGTTTAATGAAGATGTTTGTTTAAAAAAAACAGGAACTGAATACTTTATGCAATATTGCTTAGGTCATGCTTAGGTATATGCAATATGTGTGAAGTATAATGTTTATGTTAATATAGCTTGATTACTTTTATATAAATGTAAATCTGGCTATTTCACAAGTGATAATTTAATAAGGTGTTTGAAAAAGAAATGAAAGTTATGGTTATCAGGGAATTCTATCCCTATTCCCAGTCAGATGAAACTTTATCTAAAGCCCAGAAACAAGAGTTTTTACTGCCCTGCGCTACCTTATAGGACAAATTTAAATCAACATCACATTGAAACTGTGCCATGAAAGAAACCTAAAACCATACAGGATACCAAAATCGCACAGAGAAGTAAATGAAGTAACAAAATGATAATCAATTACTGGGAAGTCCAAGCAAATAAAACAGTCTTGACAGTTATTTCTAAAATATGGCTCCACAAGATACTGTAATGATTTCCAAAAACTGAATGCCACAACTAATACCCACAGTGAATGAGCTCACAGAAAAGCTATTCCAAGTTTTTACCACCGTAGACCTTTTTTAGCCATGACATGAGGACAAAGCAGAAAAACAAGTTGCATTTGGAGGACAAGCAATCAAAGCTTCAAGCAAATCATACCAAACACATGAAAAAAAAATCTATGGAAGATCAATAGTACAGCAGATAACACAAAGATTAATCAAAATACACAACATGCAGTACATAAACTTATTATAAATTTACATAAGGAAGTCAACAAAAAATAATTCTCCAAATGACAAACAGCACTGTACACACTAATCATGCTGCCGATACACTGTAATGAAGCAACCATTTAAATACAAGAGAAAAAAAGAGGCAAATAGTACAACAGATAGAAAGATTCAGATCAAGAATGCTTTTCTAAAGTAACTTTACTTTAACAAATACACTGGTGAAATTATATATATATATATATATATATATATATATATAAAGAGAAAGAGAGAGAGACTAATAATGCTAGAACTGTCAAATCTTATTTGATGCCAAATAGGAGAGACTGTAGAAGCCATTTCTTGAGGAACTTTCCCAGCACATATCCTCTGGAATTCGCTAGTTTAAATTCCTTAATCTCCTTTACCAAGGCAACTGTCTCTGATATTGGGGGGGGGGGGGGGTGAACTGTTTGCATGTTTTCTTATGACCCTTTGAAAACCAATAGCAATACATTTGCAAGTTAATTTTCCCCAACTCCACATCTGTTTCAGGTGGGCACCCAATCAATAATTTAGACTTAGTTTCAAAAGGAGCTTCCAGCACAGAGGAGCACAAGACCTTGAGCTCCATTTTAAATTCCGTCAAAAGGAGACTTTCCCAAAAAAGAAAAAAAAATGTGCAACCTGACTTCCCCTCTACATCCTCAGCACTTGGGAATGGTAGCTGGAAACATTTAAAAAGGCACTGAGTGAAGAATCTATATCTGGGTGATCTAGAAGCATAGCGTGGTACAAGCAGGGTGGATGAAAGAAAATCTGGTGGCTAAAGTCAGGCTGCCATGTCAGTCTGTACCCATCTGTCACATCTTTAGCTCCAACTAAAACTGTATATGGGTGACCCTACTGTCAACTAACAACTGAATTATTCAGGGACAGGGGCTAGCTTCATCTTCCTAAGCTTACTTAACATTTCAGCAAAATCTCCAGAGAACTTTTCCAACTTGAAAGACTCACTGAATTCACAGTAGTCCAATACCCCATTTGTACAAAAAAGCTCTTCCCATAAGATAAGTGGCTTGACCAAGGTGACTAATCTTATAATCTGTTTTTGTTTTTTATTCCATCCCCAGCAACCAGCATCCATCGTTTAGTTATTCTGGGGAGTTAGCCATAGAAAGCCGACTTCACACTTCTAAAAACTAGTGTGGTCTCCTTTAAGGCCCCTGAGCCGGCGGTTAACATTACTCAAACCGCTGAATCACTTACAAATGCCTTCTACCAGCACCTGCAGGGCTGCATGGATCAGGCAATCCCAAGCAAAACAAAGACTCTTTGTACCAAAGGCAAGCGTCCAGTCTGGTGGACCCCAGCCATAAACAAACTCTACAACAAAAGGAGAAAGCTACTACAAGAAAGACCAAAATCCTTAAAAGGTAAGACACCGCTGATCACTATAAGTAAAAAGCTAAGAGCTCTCATAAAATCATCCAAAGCTAATTTTGAGAAAAAAATAGCTAAGGACTCTAAAGACAACCATAAGGCATTCTTTAGCTATGTCAGAAACCTAGGAGGAAACTCCCAGATATGCTCAGAATTAGTTCAAAATGATGTGAAGATTACTGATCCTACAGACATTGCCAACATACTGGCTGACAGGTTCAGTGCAAACTTCTCCCCACCTTCCCCGCCTAAAGAAGAGATATCTATACCAAATGATTGTAGCCCCCCAAACATCTCTAACGCTCAGGTGAGAACTGCTCTCTCCAAGGCAAAGAACACAGCATCCATGGGACCTGATGGTGTCCCCGGCTGTGTGCTCCATGAACTCAACGAGGAATTAAACCCACAGTTAGGACAGCTGTTTAATCTTAGTCTCACCTCCGGATACGCACCCAGGAGTGGCGCTGCGACTGTGGTCCCACTCCACAAAGGCGGTGCCTCCACCGACCCTGGAAATTACCGTCCCATTAGCTTGACAAGCCTGATCTGCAAAGCCATGGAAAGGATCATAATGGATCTCATA
Organism: Protopterus annectens; assembly: GCF_019279795.1. NCBI lineage: Eukaryota > Metazoa > Chordata > Ceratodontiformes > Protopteridae > Protopterus > Protopterus annectens. The sequence continues at coordinate 746,436,266 of NC_056746.1, read as the reverse complement.
AATAAAGACATAGGGAATTTGCAGACTTTGGATCCAACCCAGTTTGGCTTTGTCAAAGGCAGATCATGCCTTTTAAACTTGGTTGACTTTTTCGAAACAGTCACCAAGGCCATTGACGAGGGAAAAGCAGTCCATACAGCCTACCTAGACCTGGCGAAGGCTTTCGATACAATACCCCCACTCGGGTATCATTGAAAAACTCATCAACTTAAATGTAAACCCATACATTACAAGATGGGTTGCAAACTGGCTGAGTGACAGAACCCACAGGGTCAGAGTTGCTGGCGCCATGTCAGACTCTAAGTCTGTCACAAGTGGTGTCCCACAGGGCTCAGTCCTGGGCCCACTCTTGTTTGGCATCTACTTTTCTGAAGTACAAGCAAACACAGGAGGGTTATGGCTGACAAAGTTCGCAGATGACTGCAAACTGGGCGCGTAGTTGAGAACACATCCGACACAGATATCCTTCAGAAGGGTCTCACAGAAATGGATAACTGGTGCCAGAGCCATGGCCTCAAGTTAAATGCCAAGAAATGCATAGTCATACCCTTCGGGAAAAATAAGGTTACCCCTAGCTACCATATAGGTGGCAATCCCCTGAACACAGAAGAAGTTATTAGGGACCTGGGAACCCAGGTTGACAGTAGCCTTTCATTCGACACTCATATTGCTAAAGTAGTCAGGAAGACCTTCTACATTGCCCACCTTATCATGAAGGGATTCACATCTAGATCAAGGGAAGTCATAGTCTCCCTATACTCATCACTCATCAGACCAATGATAGAGTACAATGCTCCATTCGGAATGTATCTGACCCGACACTTGCAGCAGCTGGAGAGGCCACAAAAGTTCCTCACCAAAAGGATAAAGGGTCTCAAAAATCTGTCTTATGCTGCACGACTGAAAGAACTCCAGTTATATTCAGTTGCGTACCGCTTGCTCAGAGGTGGCCTATGCCTGACATACAAGGCCATGTCAAACCCAGATTTGATGAATATGCTTCATCTCAAAAAATCTAGATCCCTCCGAGCCACAAGGGGGCGGGTGACTTAAACCTCGACACGGTTATTAATAGGACGTGCTGGAGGGATAGATTCATCACCCAAAGACTCCCTATGCTGTGGAACAAAATCCCGGTTTATGTGAGGCAGAGCACCTCGCTGGCCTTGTTCAAGAGGAATCTTGACCAATGGATGGGAGATCGCAGATACACCCCAGGGGTTACCTCAGTGTCACTGCTCGACAGAGGCACAGCTAAATAATGGGCACAGTTTCTCCAAACTAAGGGGTGGCGTAAGCCACAAAACTATGGGCTAGGCTTATAAATGCCCTCGGGCAGATAGCCTAGTTTGAACCTATGAACCTATATATGTTTGCATTCCTTAATGCCCCACTGAAATGCCTGACTAGCATAATTGCAATGTCATTACCTGGTCTGTCATGGTATGCAGTCTGGTTGGAGATTGTCTGACATAACCCTCACACACAAATGTGGCAAAGGTAAGTTTTCCAACCATTAGCAGGGTTAGGGAATTCAGCTGGTTCAGCTAGTTTGAGTCTACCTCCTGCCAAATACAGTTCCAAGTTAAGAAAGCCCTAACAACCCCATCCAATACATTTATTTATTTCCAGTTTGATAACCGGGGAGGTCCGCTGGGCCCAGAGAACCCATTTTCAGGGGAGGTCCACTGGGCCCAGAGGACATGTTTTCAGTGGAGGCCCGGGGAGAAAAGCTCCGTATTACATACAATTAAAACAAGCATACATTTATGCAATTATACATATAATTATAAATGTTTTAGAAAACAAATGCAAAACTATATATAGAGTTGTATCAAATTGAAAAGGTGCACAAAGAAAGGAAGAAAAAGGGGAACAAAATTAACAGAGAGAAGGGACAGAGAGCTATGTACAATATTTACATGGTAACCATTCTTTAGATTCAGAGCAAGGCAGATGTAGGAAAAAAAAAAAAAAAAAAAAAAACAGCATGTGCATGAGGGAGTACATGTATAAGTGACATTAGGAGGAGTTAGGTAGGAAGAATGCAATTACATTTCCAATTTTGGGAGAGGTGGGAGTGGAGCTGGGAATTGAAGAGTTCGAAGCTTGCAGTGATTCTTAGCAGGGGTGGGAGGGAGTTCCCATTTGTTTTGGCTAATAAATAGGAAAGGAGAAACTGTCCAGGGGGACATTTTGGTTTACATACAGAAAGTAGATTTTGTTGGGCAGATCTAAGGGGTCTGTGTGGAGTGTAGAATGGTAAGATATTAGTAAGAGCAGGGCATGCAGTAGGTTTAAAGATTATTTTGTGGGCTGTAGTAAGTTGAAGGTAGACAAGGTGGTTAGGAAGCTCTAGCCACTTTAGCATGTGGAGAGAGGTGCAATGATGGGAGGAGTGTTTAGATTTAGTAGCGAATTTAGCAATTTTGATGTAGCAGATTTCTAGTTTTGAGGTGATGGTAATAGAAAGATTGGTTAGAAGTGGAGCACCGTACAATAGTGATGGTAGTAAATAGGTAGAAGCTAGAGTTTGCCTTGTAGATGGAGAGAGAAAGTGAGTGTTTTTATATAACATACCTAGCTTCTGATGAGTTTTGTTTGATATTAAGTTGGACATGTGTATCGAATTTCAGGTGTTCATCAATAGTGACCCTAAGAAGTTTAGCAAAGGGGACGTTGGCATGGCCGATGATATTGAAGGATTACTTGTCAAGTGTGACAGTTTTTAAGGGAGAGGAAAGAAGGATTTTGGATTTATTGGCATTAAGTGAGATGGTTTTGAAGCATCCAGTGCTCAGTAGTTGTAAAGGCCAATTGGGTTTTTGCCTGGAGCTCAGTGAGACTAGGAGCAAAGCAGACTAAAGTGGAGTCATCTGCATATTGCACTATTTTAGCGTTAGGAATGGCGGTGTGAAAATCACTGATACATACATTAAAGAGCATTGGTCCTAGTATGGACCCCTGGGGAACCCCGGGTAGGAAGGTAGAGGTACCAGTTTGCCATTTCACAGCCTGGGATCTGTTAGAGAGATAACTGTGGAACCAGGTAAGGCAGTTTTGAGAGAAACTGAGGTTAGAGAGATGATTCAGAATATGATACACAATGTTAAGACATTCCAAGATACCCTGGATTTAGTTCCTCCCTGTATAAATTTTTAAGTAATTTGAGTTAGCCATTTAAGGCCACCAGAGGGAGAAGACTAAGTATAAGCTTGTGCATAATGCACTACTAATGGTAAGATAAGCCAGTTAACTGCCGGCACTCTGTGGGAAATATTCTACTTTACAGTCTCCCCCACTTCTTGAACACTTGGTTGCTTTCTAGGTTTTCACTCTAGAAGTGAAAATTTTGGTCAATGTTGCTGCCAGAGTTATTCCAGGATACAGTATCCCTTGCTCATTAACCAAGGAGGGGAACTTTTCTTTTAGTGTCGGGTCAACTGGGCAGTTAATATAAACAGCCTTAGATTTGTACTTATTAATTTTGCAGTTAGACAACTGGCCAAATAATAGCTCCAACCGTAGCTACCATTCTTAATGGTGGAGTCTTACCAACTAAGCAACATATCAGGATATGGATAAATGTATTCATTACTTATTTATTGGCATTTGTTTACTGTGAAAGTCCACTTGGCCAAAAAGAGCCTATTTTCAGTGCAGGCCCAGGGAGAAAAACTCAAACACAATACAGATGAGAGTCTATACTACAGGACACTTAGTGACGCATGATGCATTGTACATAAATACAGAAAATGCATGATAAACACAAGTAGTTGTGTCTTTTGGCTTTTCCCGGTTAGGGGTCACCACAGCGGAACTCCAGTCCGCTAATGATTGGCAGTTGATTTTTACATGCAGAGTTGCCAGCCCTGATGCACAACCTTCAATGAAGGTACGCCCATTCACGCACGTGATAAACACAAGCAGTATAAGAACAAAATCAAGGTGCATTGTACAAACACTAAAAGCATCATTAAACAGTAAAAAATAATACAAATTGAGGTGCAGGTATTAGTTAAAGCTGTCCAATTACAATTGAAGGCACATTATAAAAATAATATAGATAATAGTTTAGGCTGTCCAAGTACAAGGTGCTCTTTAGTGTGAATAGATGATTATAGAAGAGATGTATAAAGAGGACAGTAAGAATAAAGCACTTTTTGAATCATGCTCTAAGACAATAAGTGAAAGAAGGAAACAAAAGGACAAAAAAAGCGATAGACAGCAGAATGAAGCTAAGGAAAAATAAAACAAAGGACTTGCGACATGTAATTGGGAATGAGGTAATTACATTCCCAGACAGCCAAATAAAAGCAGTCAAAAAATGACCTAAACTCAGTACCAAATAAAAAGGGAAAGCATTCGACTACTACAGAAAAGTCACAGCATGCCCTTTGCCAAATCTTTATGAAAGATAAGGCACTCACTTAGAAAAAGGTAGATAATAGCAACAAATGAGTCTTTTAACCAAATGAAAACCATCTTATGTTCAGAGTCACTCCTGGTTTCCCACGACTTTATTAAATCTTTTCTTCTATACACAGATACAAAAGATATAGGGTTAGGAACTAAGCTATCCCAGGAAGTAGGCAGTAAGAAACATCCAAGTCTGCTAAACTGGAATTGAAGTAGGGCTAAGTCACGATTCTCTTCTGCAGTTAAGGGGCCATTAACTTTGATACAGTATTATCTACTGGGACGTACCTTCACTGAAGTAATAGTTCACATACACTGCAGTGGTTGTACAAGCAACAGGATTGTACACACCACACTGTGAAGTGGGCTTTTGTCACTGCAAACCTCACATTAAGCTATCAGACAGAAGACTGGAAAAAGCCACAGCAATATGGACTGATCATATCCTAATCCTATAACCCTTTCCACTCAGTACAGGACCATGGGATTATACATTTGGGGGCAATGAAGCACAGTGGCTTCAGAAAAAATCTTCTGATATACTGTATATACACCATATATTATGGTAAAACTAAGGCAGCAAAAAACTGCACTTTATGTGAATCACCTGGACAAATGCTGTGAAAAGGGTTGGAATTTACAATGTGCTTCTTACAGTGGTCAAGACTGAAAATATTTTGTGGAACTGAACTAGAAGAAACTGTGGAAAGACAAGGAAACTTGTTGGAAGACTTGTGGATCTACTCAATAAGCTCCAGGCGCTTAACTGTGGCTTTACTCAAGGAGTACTACTCAAGGATTACAAAGTAGCTTGACCAGTAATACTGAGCTTGTGAACTGTAAGGAATCTTGTATTTCACTGAGGCAATTTAAAGTGGACTATGAAACTCAACTGAATTGTAAAGTAACCAGAAATTTGTTAATCAGAAGTGTGCTTTTTCTGCCTTGGATTTGAAAACGATTTAACTTTTGCACTGCCAGCAAACTGCTCTTAAAATAAAGAAACTCCAATGCATTACATTTACTAAAACATTATGTTAAACTTTTCTCCTCCTTGGGACACTAGCAGAAATGTGACCCTCCAGCTGGACAGCCCTGGTTAACAAATGTGTTACATTACCCTTACTTTTCTCAGAGATGACAACCTTGGGATCCTCAGGCTCCGCAAAATAGGCTAAACAAAAGAAAGCTGCAGCACCCCCGAAGTGCTTGCTAGACGTTAGTGAACAGGAATCCATGCAGGACAGTGGTATGCCGCAGAAGGCAGCTTATGGAAATGAGTAGGCCTACATAAGGCCATGATCCATAATAGTACTCATGACAGAGGAGATAAACTTTTCATAAAGACTAAATTCCATAACTCTTTTCTTTTTTTTAGCTGATTAAATGTATAAAATGTGGTACAAATACATTTCCAGTTACAGCAAAAACATGTGAAAAACATGCAGCAGATACACATTCATCTTTATGTAAATGTGTAAGTATGCATGTATAATAAACTTTTCACAGCACTAACAAGCCCACTAAAACGAAACCAATAATTCAAGACAACAGGGCTTGGTAAATGTGGACAGCCAACAAAATACAAACTACAAATTCATCACTCTCAAGTATTAAAATGATCCAAAAAGTTCACTAGAAACACTTTATAAAAACACAAAGGTAGAGCGGTTTCATCCCTGTAAAACCTGGACTACTACTTCCACTACTACAGGGATGAAAGCTCTCGATCTTTGCGTTTTAATCAAGTATTTCTAGTGTGGAACTTTTTGGATCATTTTAATATTTGAGATTAATGAATCTCTAGTTTATATTTTGTCTGCCCACATTACCAAGCCCTGTTGTCTTGAAGTATGCATGTATGATTTTTCCCCCAAGCATTCTCTCTCCAGTGCTGGGCTAAATTTCTAGCATTTATGCCTTGCTTAAATTAACGTTCTACAAAGACAAGGCGGGTTTCTAGGACTAGATGATGTCATGTCACGCACAAGCAAAAGATGAATGCACCAGAGTGTGGGAGCCTTAAGATAATGCAGAAATGGAACTAAAAAGATGTAAAACTGAAGACCAATCAAAGTAGACTCTGATGTTAGATGTGGATGTTACATTACAAAAAATATGCTTTACTTATTAGACCTACTATGCCTACTCAAAAATAATTGTTGTTTAAATCAATAAAGGTATAAAAGTATGACAGGCAGGTTTATCTATTCCTTCACCGTTACCTTAACATAAAAAAAGTCAAGATGTATTCCTGATGTTTAGCAGCAATACTTACACATCGATCAGATCAGGTTTCAGAACTGAAGGCACAGCAGTTTCCATATTATATAGCTTCACACGGGAACCATAGAGAGTTGATTCTACTAACCTGTAAAACAAACAAAAAAATGAATACACCTAGGTGAAAGTTGAACACAACTAAACTTGTAACCCTGACCCAAACTCCTCCAAATGTTAATATTTTTACCAAAAGGTAGGGAAAACACAATTATTCAAACATCATGGTAGAAACTGCCCAGACCAAAACTGCTAAGATGAGCTTCTCTGAAAATAGCTAAAAATATGCTAAATGTATCCTAAATGAAGCATAAATATTTATTTTTTTTCTTCTGTTTTACATACTATTCTCAGACTAATAATCCTAGCTCAATCATAATTATAACCTACCTTCCGGGTCTCCTTTCCAACTAGGAACCCTAGTAATTACATTGAAGATTAATAAAGATTAATGCATTTTCATTTCTCTTGTGTTCTTTTTCTTAATTTCTTAACAGGCACTGGCACCTCAAAAGCTGTTATCTAAACAACCATACACCTAGGAGTTCTAAAACGATGCAACAGTATAGATAAATCAAGGAATCACACCACACATAAGCTACATAATGAGAAAGGATTTAGATCCATTCTTTTTCACTTGTTTTTTATTTAATAGGCATACCTAGGAAGTACAGACATCAAAAACTAAAAAAAAAAAACTAAGCTACTGGAAAAAAATAAACAAAAACTAATCCAATGTACAGAACGTTATTACCTTCATTCTTTTTCTGACAATTGTTATAGTCTATGCAGGGTAATGTGGCAGAGAGATTTGTGAAAGTGTACTTAATGGAAAAGCAGGTGTGTCTGTTAAAAAGGACATCAGGTATAAAATGTGGCACTAGAAACAGGAAATACAGCAACTTTACAAAGGCTGTGAAGAAGGCCATCATAAGAGGATTTCAAGACAGAAGCACACACAAAAAAAGCAAGCAAGCCTTAAAGGAATCAGAAGTGGTATGATGAGAAATGGGGAAGACTGGATATAGCTAACAGCATCTAAAAATGTCAATAGGGAATATTCACATAAAGGAAAACTCCACTGCAATACGGTTAATATCATCCTAGATATACCTGCTTTACCTGGTAACATCTGTGATGCCTGTGCAGTGGCCCAGCAATCAAGGAACCTCAATCCTCACCACTAACAGTGAGGGGCGTCCATACAGGGAAAAGGATAATAAAAGCATAGCAAACTACAATTTCCCTTAAGCGCAAAGATCAGTCAGTCTGGGGCTGGATTCTCCCTTTCTCTCCAGGTCCCCAATAAGACTCCCCACTAGCACAGCTATAGGGTCCAGATCTCAGCCTAGTGGGCAAGCTAAAACCTCCAGCACCCTCTCTGTTCAACCAGTGCTTCGTGACCCTGCCCAAGTAGCTAACACACACACACACAGATAAGAGTTATATACAACCACGCAGACACTCCTGGGGAAGGTTGGCACAGGTTCTCCAGCTGCCCCTTTTACCCAGACTATACGATAGAAATCACTGCCACCACCCAGCTAATATTTATCAGCTAATCAAAGGTCCTTCAAAGGGTGTCCAATTATTACTGTGCAATGTTATTATCCAAATGTTAAGTGCAAACTAACAGTTAAAACTTATTTGGAGTGACTTGGTACAATTTCACTATATACATGCAATGTACTCTGAGATTAAATTATATCTACACAAAACAGCCACAGTTGAAAGGTTTAAAAATATTTAATAAATAAAACACAAGACAATACTTCTTCATACACAGTGCTAGTCAAGAGTTCAGAGATCACAGAGAAATACTTAAAATAATAGGATCACAATAGGTTACTAGGCCAATGGCCCTGGGACCCTTACAAGCCTATCCAAGAGTTTATCCCGAAAAAAGAAACCTCACCTGTCACCCCTGTCAATGAAGGACACAGGTGGAACCCCTGGGACAAATCTGTGGTTTCCCATACACTAATCAAGGTTGCGCCCGAAGTGGGTCAGCGAAGTCCTCTGTTTTATATGTATGGGAAGTTCATTCCAGAGATGGGGCAGCCTCCGGGAGACAAACCTGTCTCTCCAACAAGCCCTTTCGATGTCGCACATTAGATTCAGTCCTTTCAAGTGGGCAATATGCGAGGAGTTAGACTTATGGATTTGGCACATTTCGAGTAGGGAAGGGTCCGATATTGCCTTGAAGATGAGACACAGATCACCTCTGAGTAATCCGTACGACACCGAGCAGAGTGACAGTGATCTGAGCTTGTCCGCATAGGACAGGAGTTGCAGGCCATGGATTCTCTTTGTGAGGTATTTCTTGGGCCTTTCAAGTTGGTGCAGATGTTTGGAGAGGCACATACAAAATGGGACGCTACACTCAACTATTGGCCTAATGAGGAGTAGAGAGGTAACAACCTCCTTTTTTCTGGATGCAATCCCTTTACTTATGAAATGAACCAACATCATTTGAGGAGTCAGTGACAGCACCCAACTTGCAGTCATCTGCAAACTTGGTCAGCCACAGGCCTCTTTGTCATTGTCTGGACCTCCAAGAAGTAGACGCCAAACAGTAGAGGTTCCAGAACAGATCCCTGGGAGCACCATTAGCGACAGGTCTGCTGTCAGAGCTGGAGGCACCTACTTTGACCTTGTGAGTCCTATTGGTGAGTTAGCTGGCCACCCATCAGACTAGATATGGATTTACACAAAGTTATATTAGATTTTCAATGATGCCCAAGTGGGGGACTGCATCAAAGGCTCCGGCCAAGTCAAGGTAAGCTTTATTGTACTGACCCTCCCTCATCCAGGGCCCCAGTGACAGTCCCAAAGAAGTTAACCAGATTCAACAGGCAGAAAATACCTCCGAAAAGTGCTGACATCAACACAGAAAAACACTTAGTCTAACCTTCCTAATTCCTAGCTATTTCTAAGAGAAAACCCAGTTCTAAAATAAACTTGCATACAGAGCAAGACAGTGCTGGTGATGTTCTCACGACAAATGCTCTAATGCTGATTCTCTGTCTTTAAATTGATAACACAGTACCACTGATTCATTTCAGATTACATTATTTCTTTCTGGTCCCCAGGCTAACAGAACTCAGAGGTTAATGGCCTCCCTTTGATCTTGCAGCTGGTCAGGAACCACAGCAATAAAAGAAATTATACATGCAAATTCTAGCCATTAACTCTGGCTTCAAAACAATAGGCAGAATTCCTTGATCCAGACACATCGGCTAAGAATTTTGACATCAAAGACGGTCATAAAATACTTGACTTAGCTTTCTTACAGCAGAGTGCACAGTTACAATTTTGCAGTTCAATGTCCACTGCAGTCTTCTCACATTTAAGAGAACAAGCATGTGGACATTTTTGTAGTTCAATATCCACTGCAGTATTTTCACATTCAAGAGAACAGGCCTGTGGCTTACATTCATACTTACAAATGACAGAATTATCTACAAAATTCTATCTGGCTAGGCTGGCAGCCTTTACCTATCTGTACAATATAACCTAGAAGCAAGTTCAGCTGCAGAAGGATCTTCCGTAACTTCAACCTGTGGGTTACTAGAAAAGACTGGCTCCAAGGACGGCACTTCAAACTCAACTCCAAAGCTATGACTACCCTCTCCTAATGTTCTCCATTCTTAAGACCCTTCAGATTGAATTTACGTCTCCCATACCTGGGCTCTACATGAAATGTCACCTAAACAAACATCAAGCCAAGACCTAGGAAAGTCCAGTGATCAAGACTTCAAGCAGGCCTGACGTCCTCCAAGAACCAAAAGATACCAGTGATAATTTGGAAGGGGACACAGAATGAAATGGCTAAGGCAAATAGAAAACAACACAGATCTAGCACTATAGTAAATACACAACTTTTTTATCCATTGACGTAGTTTCCTTCCACCTCAACCTGTGGGACAGAGTCCCCAGCCAGACTGAGTGGTATTAGCAGAGAACAGTCCGAAGAATGGTGGTGCCATAAGAAGCCCTCGACCTAGATTGAATGTCAAGCATGCAAATGAGGCACTAAATTATGGGTGTTAGACCAAGTAACAGCTGAGCAAACATAGACCAAATTAGTGTGACTGAAAAAGCCTGTTGAGATGGACACTGCCCTTGCAGTATGAGCTTTTGGCCTGGAAGAGAGTGAGAAATCACTAACTTTGTACACAGGGGATATGCAGGCAGAGAGCCATCTTGACAGAGTAACCATAGAAAGATTAACCTAAGCTTGGCCTTCGAAAATGACACAAAGAGCTGGTCTGATTTTCTGAAGTCTAGGAGTTCTCTTTAAATAAAATCTCAACTGCCAATGAAGGTTCCAGCAGGGAAACATTTATTCACCCCTTTTTACTGAAATTTGGAAAGAATATTATTAAATGAATAGACCGATTCAGGTTAGACTCTGAGGCCATCTTAGGCAAAAGGCTGGGTAGTAGTAACTTTCATGCAGTTTGATACCTCTGCACTGCTCACAATTGTGCATGTCTCTTTTGTTCTTCTACAGTGGCACTAATATGCTTTTGCTTCAATCATCTGGGATACATCTTTCCCTCCATGCTGTTATTAGCAGCCTCATGAGCCATTTCTTCCCTATCTCAAACATCATTTTGATAATATCTGTTGTGACCTCATCTGAGCTTGCTGTTATTCCTGACTTTAATTAGTGCTGCTCTTACTACTCAGAGTGGGCTCCTTCTCCTCTTTCACTGTAGGTTGTGTCTAGAGCAGCTTCTGTGGGGGTTTCTTCATTCAGTAAGTGCTGGAAATGTTTTAATGTCTTGTGTACTTGTGAGCAGGTTGCTGCTGCCATTCCTTATGATGGGTGCCTATCTTCTTTATATTTTTGCCTTCACCTTGCAACTTGATGAGAGTTTCTTTGTGCCATCTACAGAGTCACTTTCCAGAAGCTGGTAGAATGCCACTGGTGCTTTGTTCTTCGCTACTGCAACTCCTCTCTTAGGTAGGTACTAGGCTATTGGCCCTAGGGCCTATATAAGCCTAGCCAAAAGGTAGCCTGGCTTTCGCCACCCAAGAGAATTTCCCTGTGCCACTGTCGAGCAGAGCCACAGAAGTGATCCCCAGGGTGAATTTCCTAGCTCCCATCCAATCAAGATTTTTCTTGAAGAGTGCTAATGAGGAGCTTTGTTTGACATAGACAGGTTAGCCTCAGTTAGCCAACCAGTATTCCTTCTTAACCTGGTACATCCTTTCTACCTCCCACTTTTTCCTGCACACCTCCTTTCTTTGGATGACTTCTTGGACATCTGCATTCTGCCACCAGCTTTCCTTATGTGCCTTATCTCCATACTAGGCCTGGACGTATATCTGTTCAATTGTCCTCACGCACATGGTTTTGAAGTGCTGCCATTCTTCAATTCTACCCATTTCCTCCTCTTTCTGAGGTGTCAGGGCCCTGCATAACTCCTTGAACTCTTGGGCTCTCTTTCCAGTGTTCTCTGTTGTTCTTAAAGCCTTTTCTGACCACTGACTGCAGCTGATAGTGGCAACCAGTGGTTTATACTATGAGTCAACGGTTTCACTTAAGACTTTACAACCACAGATTCTACCCCGGTGTCCTTTCCTTACTAGAAGGAAGTCTACCAGAATTGCACGTAAACCACTCTTGCATGTGATCTTGCAAAAGTCTCTCTTGTTGAACCATTTATTAGTCATCAAGCCATTTGCCAGACCGAGGTCTAAAATGGCCTCTCCTGTTGCCCAATCCATACCAGGCCAGGCAGTCCTCATATTCTGTTTTGTCTGTCGTAATACATTCAGGCCACACATTATCACCACCAATTCATGTTATCCTGCTTTATCCCGTAGGTCCTGCAACTGCTGTCTGAAAATACTCTTCTCATTATCACAACCCTGCTGTGGGGTATAGGCTGACATTATGAATAGTGCTGCAGCCTTGCACTGGAGCCTGATTGCCATGAGTCTGTCACTAATTCTGACGACATCTTCCATGGTCTTCTGAAGACTACCTCACCAAGTCCACCTCCTGAGTAGTAGACTCTGTATCCCAAGCCAAATGACTGTTGCACAATCCTTCCATCTTGTCCAATGGTTACATAGCATGTCCAGCCTCCTCCTTACCATCATGTCATCCACTTCCAAGCTGTGTCCAACTTACGGAGTAAAGCAATTCTTACTTAATATTTCATAGGTTTAGTTTAATGCCCAGCTTTCACTCAACAGAGCAATCTCTGGTAATCTAAGCTGGGCAACTGGACACCAGCCAGTCAGTAGCTTACTGACCCGCAGCTACTGGGCTTAATGGCGAGCGAGAGGCACACACCTACACCCCCTCCTACTATTAGAATTGGTCCCTGGCATAAGTCAGAGCAGGCTGGGTCCTCAACCCACTTACCATGGACAAATATTACCCATACTGATGACATGAGTCAAAATAACCAAATCACAGTTAATTTACACCATCAAATGACTAGCCCTGAAATGGCATGCAGTCTGATCAGTGTTCTCCTATCCAAGATACTATAGTTGATGCCCAAAGCAGTTGTCCTATACAATTCTTCCCCCTACGGGCAACATCTAGAGTCTGTGCTGCCAGCCACAACTACGTTCTTGGATGATTTTTGAGGTGGAAACACTCGGCATGTTTTTTTTCTTTTTCAGGTGGGATTCCTCACCCTATAAGCACCATCTAGAGTCTCTGTTGCTTCCCCCAACTCCACTCTTGGGAGAATTTTAAGGTGGAAACACTCAGCATGTCCCCCCCCCCCCCTTCAGCCTACACAGAACCATTGACTAGAGGTCAGGACAAACCTTTTAGTTTGTGCATCGGAGGGGAAGACCTCAATCATTATGTCAGTTGACTTAAAGGATTAAGGGTCTGTTAACTAGCTGTTTCCTGTGCTCCAGTGGTGCAAGGTTCATTTCCCACTGTCTAATTGTGTGATTCTGAGCACGCCACTTAACCAAACACCCTTCCTGGGCAGAGTCCGAAGAAAGTACATGGAGATAAGTGCTCTAACCAAGAAAACAAATACAAATAAATTCAGTCCGTCTGCCAGCCATCAGGTTTGTCAATTTGTCTAATCATGTTAGAAGGGAATCCATCATTCAGCCATGGGGATTTGTACCCTGTAGGCTTCCAAATGCAATGGTTGCCATCTGCTATGTTGGGCCTGTTCTTATGCATACATGTTTACACATGTAACAGACAAGACCAGCAATGCTTGACAAGCAGTGTCAGCTGCTTGACCAGTACAATACTTGGTGTAAACTCCCACTTTCAGTAAGACAAGTGCTACTGGGTGAAGAATACCCTATTACCCTAGGATAAGCAAGCCAGCACTGGATATTCAGTAGTACCCTTTACTTACACTGGCCAGCAAATCCTTTGAGCAATACAATCTTATTACTTTATAACTAGCCAGATGCATGCAATTAATACGATCTTATATACCCTTCATTATAAATTCATAATGTCAGACTGCTGAACACATGCAATGGCTTTGGTATAAATGCAGACCTGCTCTTCTGCATATGCCAGCTACCTGTATAGTCTACCATGGATTTTCTCCCTTTACTCTCCTAGGCTCCTTCCCCCTCCTCGGAATGCTCGTACCTTACCATTGTACTTACTCAGTTTGGCCATGAGGTGGCATTGTTCAACTACTACCTATCTTTTAATAAAAGCCAAAAGTACTGTAACTCTTCTATTAATTTACCACTGCCCTGTTTTACCCAGCTGCAGTTAGCATTGCTGCCTCACAGCAAGAGGTTCTCTGGTTTGATTCTCGGCTGGGGTGCCTTCTGTGCGGAGTTGGCATGTCTTTCCTGTGGTCACGTGGGTTTCCTGCGGGTGCTCTGTTTTCCTCCCACATCCCAAAGACATGCTGTAGGTGGACTGGACACTCAAATTGGCCATAGGTGTGAGTGCATGTGTGTGCCTTCTGTGGGAGGTTGGGCGCCGGGCAAGGGAGCCCGCAGGATTTTTTGCAGGGGGTGCAAACCCAGAGCCCCACCCACATAGCTCACCCCGCCCCCTGCCAACACAGCCCCGCCCAAGTCCACCCACCCCAAGCCCCGCCCACACAGCCATTCCAGTGTCCCATTACTTGGCTATTTCTCCCCATTTACTGTAGACACTGTTCAAATCTGTGTGCATACTGTTTTATGCTTTAGTTCTACAATGATTACAGGCAGTTGGATTTAATTTACAACTTTTATTTCAAACATTATAGCCCAAACACTGAGACATTTACTAAACCTAAACAAAGCAATAGTCTTACAATGAAAACAGACTTGGCATTAAAGCTTCTCTACTTTTGAAACTCACATTCAATGAAACAGCATTGAAACCCACATTCAAAGAAAATGCATCTGGCCAGTGGCAGGTTATTTACCTTTGAACTGTTTTCAAGCAATAGGCTCCTTGCACACCGTTAGGGCCATGCAAAAGTTATTAGATTTACCTGATTGAATTGCCTGTTGCCATCAAAGAATAAATTGCCTATGTTAAATTAAAAAAATGGTAAGCTGGTATATTGCAATAGAAAATGGATGACAAGCTGAAAAACAGGTTCATAGTTATTAGGCATCTCATCCAAAGGAGGGCATCCTGAGGACTGCAGCATACAAATGTATATGCTGTAGGAATAGAACCTCAAGCCTTTACATTAAGATGCAATTATTCTACTTGTGGTGCTACTAACATAGCTTTAAAACGTTATACCACAATAGAGATACCATTTGCTAAACAAAACAGTTGCACATTGTAAATAGACTTGGCATGAGCAGCAGTGGACTTAGCTTCCTTAAAACTCACAGTTCCTTGAAAATGCACTTGAAAATTCCACCTGTTAACTTGGGCATTTCACTTTCTCACAAACATACCACACCCTCAAGGCCTCAACCTTAGTGCAAGAAATCTGGACAAAGCCTAAAATAAATAGGGACAGATTATAAATATGGCTCTCAGAAACTTAGAAAATTACAAGAGTAACAGGATTTGTGTTGGTATGCATTTTTCTAAATGACATCTAAAACTGAAATGTCTCATTTAGCAACTTCAATCCTTTTAGGAGGAATATGGGGCAAAAATCTGGACAGCTGAGGGGTATGCTACCTCCCTCTAATACACACACCAAATAATTCTGGTCAGACAAATTAGTTCTGGGAAGGTTGCACTGAACGGCACCGTGCTTGAGCTGAAGTGGGTGAAATCCTGGTAGCCAGTGATAACTGATCTCAGCATTGTGGAGCATTAAAGCATTTTTAGCAGAGCATTGTTTCATCACTACCTATTGTGTTTGCACATAAGCTGTAGTTATTTTAAACATTTGCCTTTTTTTGATTACTACAGAGGACATTTACCCACCAGAGCTATTGTGTTTTGACTTCAGTGTGGAGCTAGTTGTTGCAGGGCTTGGCTTTTAAATAAGGTAGCAATGCTTATTTACCATATACCATTAAAGCCACCCTGACCCAACTACAACTGTACTAACACACAGACACTGCTATAAGACACTGGTCTGCAATAAAATGTAATGAGCTTCTGAAAATACTGTAATCCTGTCCTTTTATTACAATGACTATAAAATACTTCGAAATAAGGTAAAAAAGCTCATAATCTTAGACCGACAAAACTACTTTTCCACACTTCAAAATAATAAAATCAAACCCTCAGAAATTTTGGAAAGGTATCTCTACTCTACTTAACCCCAGCAAACCAGATACCCCTACCCCAGACCCAAACGCTCCTGACCAAGACTTGGCTACCCAATTTAACTCTTTTCATTGAATCCATTTCCAAATTAACGCCATCTTTCTCTAAGACCACTACACTGCTACTACTTCCTCATTCCCATCTACTAACTCCCATCCCTCCACTCCTCCTACTACTTCATCAGCTTCATCTGCCCCTAATTCTCCCTCTTCACACTCCTTTTTTCTCATTTAAACCTATACCCAACTTCTACTATAAAGAAATTCCTTATGAAACTGAAGCCATGCACCAATGCTCCTGATAAAGCTGCTGAAGCAATCGCTTACCCTATTAGCATTTTAATCAACTGCTCTATCCAAGAATGTATAGTACCCCAAGTCTGGAAAAGGGCCTTTATCATACCTCTACATAAAAGGTGGCAACAACAACAATGTTACTAATTTCCGCCCCATCGCTATTCTGTCCCCCATCTCTAAACTCCTAGAAAAGTGTATCCAACTACAACTCCTTCCACATCTCTTAGATCATCACCTACCAACTCCCACACATGGAGTCAGACAACATCATAGCATTATGATCGCCCTCCTCTCCTTCCTTGAAACTGTAAATAAAGCCCGCGACTCTGGCCAAATTGTTTCTACCCTACTACTCGACCTCTCTAAGGCCTTTGACACACTCTCACAGCCTGCTACTAACTAAACTTTACCCATCTCCCTCCTCCTTGGAACTGGTTCTCCAGCTACTTATCTAACAGATCTCAAGCAGTCAAATGGAAAAAGGCCACCTCCTCATTTCTAAATACTCCTACTGGGGTACCCCAGGGCTCTATACCGAGTCCCCTTCTCTTAAATATATTTATAAATGATTTCCTCAACTCTATCCCATTCTCAGACATCATCCAATATGCCGATGATTCTGCTATTATCTAAGCTGCCACCTCTATCCCTCACTCCTAAAACTGACTCAAGATGCTTTTACAACAACTGAGCAATGGATGAAAAGGAATCACCTAGCACTCAGTGCCTCTAAAACCAAATTAATGTTATTCATCCCCTCTAAGGCAACTTCTTTCAATATAAACACATTCCACATCTCTAGACAAAATAATCTACCCCTGGAACTGGTGTCAGAGACCAAGTTACTTGGGGTCCAAATTGATACCAGCTCAAATTCAACTCCCACCTACAGTTAAATATCAAGAAAACCCGGTATGCTTTACCGACAAAATCATTACCTTACACCTGCTACCAAGATCACCCTCTACCTCATATCTTATCCTCTCCCTTCTCTATGGAGCTCCACTCCTAACTAATCTACAGACCTCCAACACAACTTTCCTCTTGCTACAACAAAATTGCCAAGTTCGCTACCAACCACAAGTCCTCCACCCACCACTGTTCCTCTCTCCAAAAACTAAAAATGGCTAGAGCTACCCAGTTCTCACATATACTCAACTAAATCTTGCACATAAGCTCATTTTCAACCCCTCCCTTTGTCCCTCCCTTTCATCAGCCTTTAAAATGCACCTTCCTGCAAGAGTATCAAGATCCAACAATCAAAATCTATTAGAAGTATATAAACCAACTAGTCCCCAGGCAATTTCAGTGCTTTTGTGCTAAATTTCCCTTTAGTCTGTATTACCTATTAATTTCATCACTAGATTGTACTCGCTCTAGTTGTATTATTTTCAAATTGTTATTTCTTGTATGATTAACTTCTGTGTAATTGTATAATTTGTATATCTATTAATAACCTACTTAGTTTTGGAGCTTTTCTCCCCAGGACTCCATTGAAAACGGGTTAATTTGGCCCAATGGACTATCCTGGCAAACCAACTGCAAATAAAATAAATAAAACTGTCATATGCATTTCAATACCCAAGGCTTATACATTATCTAGTCATGTAAATATTCTCTGCATGGCAACAACGAAAAGGCTTTCAATGCTGGTAATTCTTTAACAATATACTTACTAAAGCTTACTTGCATCTTACAATATCCGACAAGCTTACTAAAGCTTACTTGCATCTTACAATCTCCGACAAGCTTACCTGATGTTCATTAAACCATGGCTACTTAGAGCAACAGGGCACTGTGACAGCATACAGTTCCAGAATAAGAAGCATAAATCAACAGTACAAAAATCTGATAGAAAACCAGAACATTTTGCAAAATCAAGGACAGATGAAAAGCCACGGTCGTATTTGTGATCTACTTTGGATGGGGGAATACTCTGCACATTTACACTGCATAACTGCTTCTTGCCTTCCATGGACACATCCAGAGCCACTACAATGGGGAGAGTGGGGTGCAATAAGTATGTCACAATTTGAAATGTCTCTGGCTGACAGTGATGGCTCTGACACTCATGCCTCTCAACTTCAGAGCAAGAAATCTGGACAAAGCCATACAAAGAACTAGAAGTGTGACAAGCCTAAAAATAAGGCCAATTTTTAAATATTGCTCTTATAACTTAAATGGAACAGGTAGATCTTGCATTAGTACAAGTTTTCTGAAGGGTATGAAATCTGAAACTCAAATGTCTGCCATTATTTTCTAACTTCAATCTTTAATGACTTGCCACTAATTTGCCAGAAAAAACACAATTTTATGAAAAACGGACCAAAATGTGATGCAAAAATACCTGTCAAAAAAGGGACACCTTTTTAATATTAACAGTTAACTTGAAGCAGCTAACAAAATAAGAGCATCCACATGCATTTCTGAAATAGAGGTAATCTATAAGTGATCATTACAGTTATATATAATTGTAAACCCTCCACATTTTCTTCCAAAATTGCCATTTTGGAGGAGGGATTATTAGGGAGAGCAACATTTTGAGCCAGAATTGGGGACAATTGAGATGTTTGGATATTCCTAATCTACAAAGTGATTTGCACGTACCTCTCAACCTCTTAATGCAGGAAATCTGAACAAGGCCAAATATATTGGGGAACATACAAACACTACTAAAAATTGCTCTTGTATAAACGTAAAGACAGTCTTGCATTAGCATGCATTTTTCTGAAGGTTATGACATCTGAAACTCAATGTCTGTCATTTAATGGCTTCATTCCTAAATAATTTGCTAGAAAATCACATATTTGAGAACAAACCAAAATAAGCAGCAAATATCTATTCATTCTGCAAAGATATGGACAACTGAGAGGTATAGTTCAACCGGGGCTGTCTGAGCTTGCTACCCCCCCTCACAAAATCATGGTCAAATGGAGCCTCCCCCTGCAGCCATTCCAATGTCCCATTTATCATAAACACTAATGTGCATACTGCTTTACTTCTGCGATGATTTAGGATTTCATTTGAAAGTTTTATTTTGCATTTTACAGCACAAACCCTAATACATATCTGTTAAAGCAATGCAGTCTCAATGAAAATAGACCAACATTAAAACTTCTCTGCTCTTGAAACTCGCATGCATTGAAACAGCACTGAAACCCACTTTACATTTTGCCAATGGCAAATATTAACTCTGGGCTGTCTACAAAATCATAGGCCCCTCGAACATAACATACACATGCTCTTCGATACACCTGCCTGACTGTATTACATTATATTCCTTGTACAATACAGTACAGTTGTTAGAGGGCATTTTAAATTTATTGTTTTGAACATTTTTCCAGTAAACAAAAAAACAAAAAGCATCCACTAATGACAAAACTGCCCAATTCAGAACATTTCCATCATAAAAAGTCTACTCAAGTCCACCAGTATCAGTAAAAAAATATACACAATCTCTGAAGTAGTAAACTCCACATTGAAAAAAATTGTAACTAATGAAGTTGAAAGTGCCTGTTACTCTTGAAGAATAAATTGCTTTTGTTGCATGCAATAAAAAAATGAAAAGCTAGTAATACCGCAATAGGGAATGGATAGCAAACTGTTAACAGGTTCATAGTTACTACAGAATCAGCAATGCATTTACCTACTGTGGGAGTAGAACCCACAGCCTTCAGCATCTAAAGCACGTACATTATCTGTTGTGCTATTAATGCGAGCAGACTAAACACAAGCAGCACTAAACTTTTGCTCCCCTGCAGCTCTCAGCTCCTTGTAAAATCTACTCCAACACCCAGCTGTATCTCTGAACTTTTAAGCACAAGAAATCTGGAAAAAGCCAAAATTTATTGGGGACAAAGGCCAAAAACCAGGGACACATTTTAAACATTGCTTGTATAATGTTTGAAAGTTGCTAGAATAAAATGCTGCGTTACCACCATACATTTCACTGCCACGTCTTGAACCCAGGGGACCCCGTGCAAAACAGTCAGAGCAACATACCACTACGCCAAATAAACTGTTTTGTGAAAGAGGAAGACTGAAAAGTACAGTTTTGTACCTACCATAAATGTAGATGTTCGAGGATCCACATTGCTGCAGTCCTAACTATTGGGTAGTCCGCTGTCCAGTCGGCCCGAATACCAAAGTATATGGCTGACGTCGGTGAGGGCGCATTAGACTGACGTCAGTACGTCAGGGTACTAATGCGCATGACCGACGTCATATATCCTCAGTCTTTTCTTGCCCCAGATGTCAGAAGACCCTGAAAAGATAAGGCCCAAAATCCAAAAACACCAAACATACCTGCACCAAAAATATGTACAATATATACAAAAATAGCTGAACATAACCTCACCTACACAACCACCCCTAAACACAGAGGGGAAGGAGGGAGGGAAAATTGGACTGCAGCAATGTGGATCCTCGAACATCTACATTTATGGTAGGTACAAAACTGTACTATGTTCTTCATTCCACATTGCTGCAGTCCTAACTATTGGGTAGAATCCCAAAGCAGAGGTAAGGGAGGCTGGCAAATCATAAGGAAGCAGGAACTGACATGCCTTGCAAAATAGCTGTGGCAAAACCAGCCCTAGACTTAGAGTAGAGAGGAAGGTGATAATGCTTAGAGAAAGTATGCATTGAACTCCAAGTAGCTGCCTCCAAAATATCCTTTGTTGCCACCCCCCTTAGAAATGCTGTTGAAGTGGCAGTAGCCCTAGTGGAATGAGGCCTAATCCCAGCTGGAATCTCCTTGCCATGATGGGAATAACAAAATGCAATGCAACACCCAATCCACCTAGAAATAGTTTGTTTTGACACAGGCTTGCCCTGCGAACTCAAAGCAAAAGAAACAAACTGCTGAGACTGCCTAAAATCCTTAGTCCTGCTCAAATAATAACGCAATTGCCTGTGTACATCTAAAGTGTGCAAAATCTTTTCCCCTTTATTTTGGGGATCTGCATAAAAAGTAGGCAAATGAATAGTTTGGTTTAAAGCCACACTAGAAACCACCTTAGGCATAAAGGAAGGATTAGTACGTAAAGATACCCTATCCTTATGAAAAATCAAAAAAGGCTCCACTGCCATAAGGGCCTGCAACTCAGAAACCCTTCTTGCAGAAGTAATGGCCAACAAAAAAGCAGTCTTCCATGACAAGTATTTCAATTCAGCAGTAGCCGAGGCTCAAAGGTTGTAGAGTAAGTTTCTCCAACACAAAATTGAGATCCCAAGCAGGAGTAGGAGCTCACGGGGGTCTTATATTCTTTGCCCCTCTAAGAAATTGCTTGAACAAAGGATGCGAAAACAATGGTGGGTCACAATCATAGTGAGCTGAAATTGCTGCAGCATGAATCTTAATGGAAGAGAAAGACAAACCTTTGTCCAATAATTCAGTAAGATATTGAAGAGCCACACTCAAATTTGGCTCAGAAATCTCCAAATTGTTTGCTGCACTCCAAAATAAAAATCTCTTCCATTTTTCTGCGTACACTTTCCTTGTGCTAGGTCTCCTGGCTTCCATAATCACATTTAAAACTTGTTGAGGAAGCTGAGACCTGCTGTCTTTCAAAACAGAATATGCCAGGCTGTGAGATGGAGAGTGAAGCTTGACATTGAGCAGGTGACCGTCCCTCTGAGACAACAGGTGTGGAATCAAGGGTAAAGGCCATGGAGGCTTCCTTACCAGACTCCTCAGTAATGGGTACCAGTGCTGCCGAGGCCAATCTGGAGCTATTAAAATCATCCTTGGCTTGTCTTGTCTGACCTTTAGAAGCACCTTTGGAAGAAGAGGCAGAGGTGGAAACGCATACACATGAAGATTTTTCCAACTGAACGAAAGAGCATCCACTTTCCAAGCTGTGTGATGAAAACTCTTTGTGCAAAACTTTGGCAGCTGGTGGTTTAGTGGAGAAGCGAACAGATCTATGTCTGGAGTTCCCCATGACACTGTCAATTTTTGAAATACATGAAGATCCAGTTTCCACTCGTGGGGATCCATGATTTGTCTGCTTAACACATCTGCTAAGGAGTTCTGTGCTCGGCAGAAACCTTGCCTGAAGAGTTAGTTGCAAGCTGAGCGCAGTCTCCCATAAAATCATTGCTTGCCTGCACAATGGGTAAGAATGTGTTCCCCTTGTTTGTTGATGTACCACATGACAGTTGTGTTGTCTGTTAGAATCAACACCTGCCCTGGAAGAAGTAATTCCTTGAAAGCCATTAATGCAAACTGGACTGCTAACATCTCTTTCATGTTGATATGTAGATGCTGTAGTCTGGCAGGCCACTTGTCTTGTATCCACTTTCCATTTAGATGAGCTCCCCAAGCAATGTCTGAGGCATCTGTCGTTAGAATCTGACTCGCCTCTGGCCGGGTCACAGAGAGTCCCTTGTTTAGGTGACATTCCTGAGCCCACCACAAAAATTCCTTTTGAATGCAAGGTATTATTTGAATGACAGTGTCCAAATCCTGGCAGTGCTGTGTCCATACATTTTTGAGATACCATTGTAGCTTCCTCATATGCAGTTTGGCATTGGGAAGCACCAGAATACAAGATGCCATGAACCCTAAGGCTTGAAGGACTGTCCTTGCAGTCAGCCCGGACTGGAGAGATAGTTGATGGAAGTAACTGGAAAGATTCTTTTGTTTGTCCGGGGTTAAATAGGCCATCTGGGCTGCTGTATTCAGTCTCACACCCAGAAAGCACATGTCTTGAGAGGGTACTAGACTGGACTTTATTTCGTTCACAGAATACCCTAGGCATCTTAGCACTGCTATGACATATTCCAGATGCTGTAGAAGGTCTTCCTTTTCTTGAGCCAGAATCAGGCAATCGTCCAAGTAAGGGTAGATTTGAATCCCTTTTAGCCTGAAGTAAGCTATCACTGGAGCCAGAACCTTTGTGAATACTCTGGGCAGTAGATAAGCCAAAGGGCAATGCAGAGAACTGATAATGAGAACTTCCAGCTCGAAACGCAGATACTTTCTGCAACTTAATCTTATAGGCACATGAAGGTAAGCTTCCTTGAGATCTAAAGTTACCATCCAGTGATCTTTGCCCAGTTGAGGTAAAAGCTGTTGTAACGTCAACATTTTGAACTTGGGAATGTCCAGATAAGTGTTGAGGATAGATAAATCCAAAATTGGTCTCCACGTGTTCCCCTTCTTCGGTACTAGGAACAGGCGAGAATAAAATCCTAGGCCTCTTTCTGGCACAGGAACTGGCTGAATGGCCCCTATTTGGAGTAACAGAGAAATTTGCTTGTGCGCCTCTTGTCTTTGTAGAGGAGGAATGTCTGGCATGCCTTTGAAAGGAGGCAAGGTATGGAAATAAAACCTGTAACCGTGGTGAATGATATCCAGAACCCATCTGTCTTGGGTAATTAAATCCCAATTTTCTTTGAAAAGAGATAGCCTTCCTCCCAACGGTGCTGCCAGGCGAGAATGAACTGGCAGCTGAAAAGGCAGGTCATTGGGTCTGCTTACGAAAGGACTGACCCCTGCCCTCCCCAGAAGTCTGAGCAGGGGAACTCCCTGTCCTAGGCCTAAAAGAACCCTGAGCTCTGCCTCTACCACGTCTAGACCTACCCCTAGACTGGGAATCATAAGCAGGAAAAGTCCAACCCTTAGCAGGCCAATTTCTACTAAACTCGGAGGCTGCACCTGTAAAAATCTTTAACAGTTTGCATAGATTTAGCCTTGTCCTCCATTTTCTTCAAAACTGCTTCCACAGGCGAACCAAACAACACATCAGACTGTAAAGGAGCATCCAAAATCCTTGTCTTAACATGCTCAGCTAAGTTCTGATCTCTCAACCAGGCGTGCCTCGAAGAACAGAACCAGTGGCAGCCACCCTGGAGGAGGCCTGCACAGCATCAAAACCACATTGCAAGGAATGTTTACCCACCTGTTCAGACACATGAACTAAATCCTGCAACTCTTTACAGTCAATACCTTCCGCCAGAGCATCCACCTTAGATTTCAACTGTGAAAGAAGATAATTCTGATATTTTAACATGTGAAACTGACAATTCAACGCCCTCATGGCTAAAGTGGAAGAAGTATACACTTTCTTTCCCCATCTATCCAAAGCCCTTGCCTCTTTATCAGGAGGGACAGGATTTTTAACAACTGAGGCCTTTACACCTTTAGGCCCCTGAGAGACAGTTTCGGGTCTGCCCTAGGACCCTTAAAAAGATACTTATGAGCTTCAGGCACCCTATAATACCTATCCGGTTTAACTGGGGCAGGAGGCAAAGAATCAGGATTCAGGGAAGCCTCTGCAAAAACATCTTCCACCACATTCAAAACAGGAGGTATAGCTAAAGGCCTATGCTGGGGTAAAACAAGAACTCCCTAAGCCTTTTCCTGGAATCAGAGAAATCTTGGCCTTCCCATTTAAAATGCTCCCTCATGGAATGCAAAGTCTCTGAAAATGAAAAATCCTCAGGAGGAGAAGCTGAAGGAGTAGAATCATCCACATCAGAATCAGAATAAGTAGGAACTCCTGCAAGTCTTCAGCCGAAGACTCAGAAGCCTCCGAGCATTGCTCAAAACTCTCAAACTCAGGTTCCACCCTAGGCCTCTTATCAGGAGGGGGCATAGAACCCCTTATCATAGTAATCAAATCTTCTGCCATTTTAAGCATATGTTTCTTAGGCAAAGACCCTGAAGCACTAGCAGAAACCCCGACTGAAGCAAAACTTGGCCTGCCCTTAAGGAAGCCTTGGGAACAGAAGGGAGGCCCTAACCACCTTAGGAAGTGAGGGAAGAACAGCCACCTGAGAAGCCCGCTCAGCCTGGGCTACTTCCTGAGAGGAAACAGGCTGTAACCGTAAACCCTCGCCCTGAGACACCAAAGAAACACCTGGCAAAACCTCCGCTCCACTGAGCCCTCTAAAGAACCGACGCCTGGGACTGTCGGTTCTTCCCTCTAGGCTTTGCTGTTTTGTCCTTGCGTTTTTAGCGAAGCCGGCCGGAGCATCCGGCGGCATTTTATAGTTACAACGCTTCCAAACACTAACCTGGCACAGTCTAACCTTCTCTTAATAGTGCGTTTGTTAAATCTAGCACAAGAGCGGCATCCAACAACGCCGTGCTCAGGCCCTAAACAAGGTATACACAAAGTATGGTAATCCCTATGAGGTATCTGTTTCCCACAAGAAATACAGTTATTTACTTTTTCTGACATCCGGTTAAATCCTGACGCAAGGAAAAACCAAAATAATCCCCAACGGGGTACTTAGCCAACTTTGATTCGGTCTGAAACTCTGACTTCAGAAACTTTCAGAACGCCAACCTGCACTCGCAAAATTGCTTCTGCATCGGACCATGCGGCAAAAAAGACTGAGGATATGACGTCGGTCATGCGCATTAGTACCCTGACGTACTGACGTCAGTCTAATGCGCCCTGACCGACGTCAGCCATATACTTTGGTATTCGGGCCGACTGGACAGCGGACTACCCAATAGTTAGGACTGCAGCAATGTGGAATGAAGAACATCTTAAATAGCTACCATTTAGTGAATTCAGTTCTCACCATAGCACAGCTGTCAGCCTCTTAGCACAAAAGACCTGAACAAAGCCAATAATGGGTGACTACTACAACCACCAAACATTCAGTGAATTCAGTTCTCACCATAGCTCTCAACCTCTTAGCAAATAACACCCGGACAAAGCCAGTAATGGGAGAATATAGCCCCCAAACATATTCAGTGAAATCAGTTCTTACCATAGCTCTCAACATTAGCAAAAAACCTGGATGAAGCCAATAAATACCTGAACAAAGCCAATACTGGGTGAATACAGCCCTCAAACATATTCAGTGAATTCAGTTCTTACCATAACTCTCAACCCTAGCACAAAACCTGGACGAAGCCAATAATGGGTGGGGGATACAGTCCCAAACACAGGGATACATTTCAAATATCCATCTTGTACACTTAGAAAATTGCTAAAATAAAAGCTTTTGTAAACATACACTTTCTGAAGAATATGAAGTCTGACAAGTGTGTTCATTTTTTTTTTACTTTTGTTAACCAGGAAAGTCTGACTTTGAAAAAAAAAAAAAAGCTAAGTTTTAGCAGAGGCCCAGGGAGAAACACTCCAGACAGCCAAGAATAAAACCAGAGAACATGTAGCTGTCAGGCAACAAGGACACAAATGCAGAAACCACAGATTTTATGAGGAACAGAAAAAGTATGAGGGAAAATCCTGCAACATTTTCACAAATGGTGGTGGGTAGGGAATTCAGGCTCTTGCCACTTGGGCCCAAGGTACAGGGTTCAAGCCTTATTCACTACCCACCACCATGTACACCTGGGGCATTTTACACACACACACACACACACACACACACACACACACACACACACACACACACACACACACACACAGTCAGCCGCTTGCTAAGTGTCCGTTTGTTTCCACACACACTACCTGAAAGTCAGCTGCTGCTTGCTAAGTGTCCGGTCCCGCTTCACACATCTAAGTGTCAGGTCCCGCTCCCATCAGGTCCCGGCCGCTCCCATCTTCTCTCTTTCTGAGTGCTGCAGCTTGCTAGGTCCCGCCTGTGTGAGTTCCCGCTCACAAACCTTAAACTGACAACGATGATGTCAGCACGCCTGCGACTGGACTCCTTCTTAAAGGAGAATGTGCGTAAAAAAAAAAAAAATTTTTTTTTTAATTATCTAGCCGCAGCCGATTCCAGGGGGGTGCAAGTGCACCCCCTTGCACCTGCCTGCGGGCGCCCTTGGCGCCGGGTTGGCAACTCAACACCATAAAACTCCACTCCCAAACATGAGTGGACAGGTGATCCGCTGTGGCGACCCATAACCAGGAAAAGCCAAAAGATATTCTACTAAACCGCTACTGCCCTGTTTTTCAGCTCCTATTCCCTTGCCAACCCTCTGCATCCTTCTAATTTCACACACGCAGTGCCTTATACAGTACCTCCTTATCTCTGAGCTAGTTCTCAGCTTCACTGATAACTTTTCACTGGCTTTCTTCCTTCTCCTTGGCTCTACCCGCTCCATTCACCCTGCAGGCTCACTCCGCTCCCCTACCATGCCCCCAATTTCCACCCACCCCACTACTCTTACTTTTATTTCAACCACTCCCCACCCACTCAGGACAACCATCCAGTCAAAAGCCTTCCCCCCTTTAACCCTCCGCCTTTCACCCACAGTAATTAAATAAATCAATAATTAAAATCCTCCCATATTAAACTACCTTTTTCTAACCATGCTTTCCTTACTGTTCCTAACACTCTGAACCCTCATCTCCCTCCTACTACTTTATACCATGCCAGCTCCTATACCTCCAATCAGCTTCCACCCACTACTCCTTACCATACTCCCACATAAAACCATCTCCTCCCTCACAAATTTCTTTTCCATCCCCCCCACCTCTGTTTCAACTCAACCCTCTGCACCTTTGTAATCCTAAAACGTGGGTTTCCTGCGGGTGCTCTGTTTTCCTCCCACATCCCAAAGACATGCTGTAGGTGGACTGGACACCCAAATTGGCCATAGGTGTGAGTGCATGTGTGTGCCTTCTGTGGGAGGTTGGGCGCCGGGTTGGCAACTCAACACCATAAAACTCCACTCCCAAACATGAGTGGACAGGTGATCCGCTGTGGCGACCCATAACCAGGAAAAGCCAAAAGATATTCTACTAAACCGCTACTGCCCTGTTTTTCAGCTCCTATCCCCTTGCCAACCCTCTGCATCCTTCTAATTTCACACACGCAGTGCCTTATACAGTACCTCCTTACCTCTGAGCTAGTTCTCAGCTTCACTGATAACTTTTCACTGGCTTTCTTCCTTCTCCTTGGCTCTACCCGCTCCATTCACCCTGCAGGCTTACTCCGCTCCCCTACCATGCCCCCAATTTCCACCCACCCCACTACTCTTACTTTTATTTCAACCACTCCCCACCCACTCAGGACAACCATCCAGTCAAAGCCTTCCCCCCTTTACCCCTCCGCCTTTCACCCACAGTAATTAAATAAATCAATAATTAAAATCCTCCCATATTAAACTACCTTTTTCTAACCATGCTTTCCTTACTGTTCCTAACACTCTGAACCCTCATCTCCCTCCTACTACTTTATACCATGCCAGCTCCTATACCTCCAATCAGCTTCCACCCACTACTCCTTACCATACTCCCACATAAAACCATCTCCTCCCTCACAAATTTCTTTTCCATCCCCCCCACCTCTGTTTCAACTCAACCCTCTGCACCTTTGTAATCCTAAAACGTGGGTTTCCTGCGGGTGCTCTGTTTTCCTCCCACATCCCAAAGACATGCTGTAGGTGGACTGGACACTCAAATTGGCCATAGGTGTGAGTGCATGTGTGTGCCTTCTGTGGGAGGTTGGGCGCCGGGTTGGCAACTCAACACCATAAAACTCCACTCCCAAACATGAGTGGACAGGTGATCCGCTGTGGCGACCCATAACCAGGAAAAGCCAAAAGATATTCTACTAAACCACTACTGCCCTGTTTTTCAGCTCCTATCCCCTTGCCAACCCTCTGCATCCTTCTAATTTCACACATG
Organism: Protopterus annectens; assembly: GCF_019279795.1. Classification (NCBI taxonomy): domain Eukaryota; kingdom Metazoa; phylum Chordata; order Ceratodontiformes; family Protopteridae; genus Protopterus; species Protopterus annectens. The sequence continues at coordinate 746,406,999 of NC_056746.1, read as the reverse complement.
CAGTGCCTTATATGCCAGTACCTCCTTACCTCTGAGCTAGTTCTCAGCTTCACTGATAACTTTTCACTGGCTTTCTTCCTTCTCCTTGGCTCTACCCGCTCCATTCACCCTGCAGGCTCACTCCGCTCCCCTACCATGCCCCCAATTTCCACCCACCCCACTACTCTTACTTTTATTTCAACCACTCCCCACCCACTCAGGACAACCATCCAGTCAAAGCCTCCACCCCTTTACCCCTCCGCCTTTCACCCACAGTAATTAAATAAATCAATAATTAAAATCCTCCCATATTAAACTACCTTTTTCTAACCATGCTTTCCTTACTGTTCCTAACACTCTGAACCCTCATCTCCCTCCTACTACTTTATACCATGCCAGCTCCTATACCTCCAATCAGCTTCCACCCACTACTCCTTACCATACTCCCACATAAAACCATCTCCTCCCTCACAAATTTCTTTTCCATCCCCCCCACCTGTTTCAACTCAACCCTCTGCACCTTTGTAATCCTAAAATTATTTCCACTACTGCTAAAACACTTCCTTTTAAATACTAGACCATCCCAAATGCCCTAAATTCAAACCAAAACGCACTAAAATAACTTCCTTCAATAACCTCATTTTAGCTGGAGACATTCACCCCAACCCCGGACCTAACCTGCCCACAAATAACAATTACTCTCCCCCTAACCTTTCATCCCCCAACACTCAAATTTTTTACACTCAATGCCCAGATTCTCAACAACAAAGCACATCAGTTTCAAGCTTGGCTAAGTCATAACCAACCTGACACTGTAGCCATCTCTGAAACTTGGCTAAAACCCCACATCTCTGACTGAAATCCTACCTTCTGGATTTCACACTCTTAGATGTGATTGCCCAAAGAAAAAAGGTGGAGGCAATGCATTAATCTATTCCAATCTACTTATTTTAATCCCCCTAGCAAACCCCATTCCTAAATTCGCCAGTGCAGAACAGTCTATTAAAAATGAATAATCACAAAAGCCTCTGTATCATCTCTGTTTATATCTCACCAGGAAGTAACGTCTCAACCCTTGAAGACATACTCCAATGGGCCTCAGCTGAAATTAACCTCAAAACTTGTATACTAGGCGATGTAAACATCAAATGGAACAAAATCAACAGTCCCATACTCTCCCTGTCCATTAACCTCTAACTTTACTCAAGTAACCCAATCAATCAATAGGCCCAATAAAACAAATCTCACCAGGATCCACTCTTGAATGGATCTTAGTCACCCATCCAAATAAAATTACCAACTCTGGGACCATCCCTGACTATTACTGACCACCTACCAGCTTTCATTTACTGTGCAACCACCTCCCATTCACACCAAAATCAATATATACAGACCCGCAACCTTATTAAATCTGACCCCAAACAAATGAATTTGAACATTCAAAAACCTTTCCAATTGATAAAGCCATAGACCACTTTAAATTCTACTTTCCTAGATGTTCTAAATTCCCTAGCTCCACCAAGGAAAAAAGAATAAAAACTATAACTGTCCCTTGGCTAACCAAAGAAACAATGCAAATTATGCAAAGAGACAAACCCAGGAAGCTTTACCAAAAGAATAAACTTCCAGAAACACTTCTCCAATATACACAGCTCCGTAACCCTTCTCCAATATACACAGCTCCGTAACTTTGTAAAAAAACAAATCTTCAAAGACAAAAACTCCTACTACAGTAAGCTCCAGTCCAACCACACCCAAAACCCTAGGCTTTTTTGGAACTCCATAAACTCACTCCTCAACTCAGGCTCCAAAACTAACCCCTGTCCGGACCCAGGTAAATCTGACCTCAAATTAGCCTCATTATTCAACTCGTTTATTTAAAGTCAATATCCAACCTAACGAAAACTATTCCCAACAATGACCCATGTCTACCACATTCCACCTCATCCAAGTCCCCAAATAATTTCCCCTTTATGTTTGAGCTTAAATCCGTCTTCACTAACTACATAAAGACCTCTATCCAACTTAAACCCTGCTCCAATACACCTGACATATCCTCTTCCTCTCTCAAGTTTGCTGCCGATGGTATAGCTCTCCCAATTAGTACCCTAATTAATTGATCCATAAAGGAATCCTATGTCCCTAAACTCTGGCATTCCGCCTTTATTCTTCATCTCCATAAGGGAGGTAAAAACTAGGCAAAAACACTGACATTTCAAACTTGCGCCCTATAGCTCTTCTCTATCCAATCTCCAAAATCCTAGAAAAATGCATCCACCTCCAACTTGAGCCTTTTCTGACTAAAAACCAACTTCTTACCACTACCCAACATGGCTTCCAACCAGGACATCGCACCATAACAGCTCTACTCCCACTTTTAGAAACAGTCAATCAAGCCCGAGATTCTGGGAACTTAGGATCCACAGTACTCCTAGATCTCTCTAAAGCATTCAATACGGTTTCCCATAAGCAACTTCTAAGTCACCTCTCAAACCTAAATCTATCCCAAAATGCACTTTCCTGGTTCTCAAGCTATCTGTCAGATAGATCTCAGGCTGTGAAATGGAAAAAGGCACCTCACCTTTCTTACCCATCCCTACCAGAGTACCACAAGGGTCCAGACTCGGACCAATGCTGCTCAGTATCTTTTTATCAATAACTTTCACTCTGCTATTCCTAATGCCAGTCATTCAATATGCAGATGACTCTACACTTGTCTGCTCTTCCTCTAACCTCCCTGAACTCCTAAAACTCAGACTGCCTTCTCAACTACTGAGATCTGGAGGCGCCAAAATTACCTCTCTCTCAATGCTAACAAATCTAAAATACTACTATTCAAACCTTCAAAATCTCTCTCTTTTGATAAAAATTCCTTTCAAGTCCTTAGCCAAAGCAACTCTCCAATTGAAGTTGTTCCCCTTGCCAAACTACTCGGTGTAACTAAAGACGAACATCTCTAGTTCAAAATCCACATTCAGCAAAATATAAAGAAAACCCACCAAAAACTAGGTACACTATACAGGAACAACCACTTCCTCTCTACTTCTACCAGGCATACTCTGGCCTCCTCTTACCTCCTTCCCACCCTTCTGTATGGAGCCCCGCTAACTAACCTATCCTCTTCTATTGCTTCCAAACTTGAAAACTAACAAAATTTCTAAATTTGCCACCAAAGCCAAACATTCCACTCATCACAGTTACCCTCCAATCTCTCAAATGGTTAGAATTCACAAATTACCTGGACTTCCTCCAGGTCACTACAGCACACAGACTAACATTTAATCCAACCAAATGCCCTGCTCCAACATCCTTCCCCCATACACCCCAAAAAGAACTCTCAGATCTGAACACCAAAATTTAATTACTGTCCACAAACCTAAATGTCCTGCTGGACAACTCCTCTCCTTCTCCTTAGGTAAGAAATGGAACTTTCTCCCTTCCACACTAAGGAAAATGTCAAACACAAACAACTTCAAAACTCAGCTTTATACCTACCTCTCCTCTAAATGGAAATGTAACTGCATTCTTCCCTACCTAGAGCTCTTTAACAAAAGCCCCTGGGAGGGTATCCTCCTGAGTTCCTAAGCATCTTATAGCTGGCTATAACCTTCTATAAACAATTCCCATACGATCGCTCACACTCTAAATAGTGTAAATAGCTTTTTACTTCAACTGTGTGAATTTGTTAAAATGTATCTGCACGATATTTTTCCACTATGGGCAATATTTCTCACACTTTGTATCGGATATATATTTGTATTGCACTTTTATTTTTATTGGACTGCTATCTTTACTGTAATCGGTTTCATGCAGCTTTTCTCCCTGGGCCTCCATTGAAAACAGGCTTGCTAGGCCCAGTGAACTTCCCTGGTAATCAAACTGGAAATAAAAATAAATAGTAAATACAGAAGTACATGGTCAAATCATGTAATCTGCATGCCTAGTTACTTAATAAAAAGTGCACTTCTGCTTTTGAGAACTACCTCAACAGTCTATGTTTATGCATCTCACCAAGTACAAAATGAGCAGGTGCTAACTTAAGAAATTGCTTTTGACAGTCTTCTCCTGTCCCATCTGAAAATGCACAACTGAGCAATCAAGGTTAACAAAAAACTTATATTACCACAATGATGTGTATACGATTTAGGTTTATCGTTTCCACTATACGTTAAGATTCAGTACATTATTTTTAACCATTTATATTTTCTCCCCTGGTACATACTGAAACAATGCTTTAGTAGGCAGACCTGACAAAGACATTAACTGAATTGCAGGGATGACAAACTGAACATCTGTAGGGGTCTTGGATGTATTGCTGCTTTCCAAAACAACTTGGATGTAAAAAATAGTTGTGAATACCACAGCTGCCTTGGCCAACATCCTTGGGATGATTAGAATAGGCAGACCAAAAGGTGGTGAGTGCTCAGGACTTTTGGCAATAACTTGGGGAATAGACTCTTCAGCTGCTGATTCTCTTTAGATGGAAACACCACCATACTTGGGTTTGCCTCACACCTCTATGTAATAATCAAGGAAAACTCCCCTGTCCAATATAAATTTGGGCTAAGTTAGCAATTTCCTCTTTAGGTGGATGTACTATCAAGACCTGATTGCTTAAGAGAAAGCTTACAGATATAAGCCCAGGTTGTTGGAAAGACCCACAGTTCCATGAATAACCTGTAGCTGGGTTAAAACTGAGCCCCTCCCTCCACCTGTGAAGGTACCACATTATTGCTGTGTTGTTACTCCTCGAATGACAGATGAGTTGATTACTACTACTGATGGTCTGGAGAGTAAAAACTAGTGCCATAATCTTGTATAGTCATGCACTTGCTTTTGAGATCCCTGTACTAGTTCCCACTGCACTTTCACATGAAGAATGTGAGCCCAAAAGACACCTTTGGGTACCTATAATGAATTTCTGGTTCAGCTCTTAAATAATGGGAAGGTCTGAGATATTGACTAATTACGTATTCAACCAGTTAAATATTCCACCAGTTAAGTTCATTCCTGCTAAAGAGAATAAGGGAATCCTTTCTTCCAAAGAATGATTGTGTTGGTTACAACATATGCTTCTGAAGCACAACTTGCTCTCTCTCATGTGCAATTTTGCATGGGGAACCATTAGGATGGAGGATGACAAATCCCAGTACTTGAACAGAACTGGCCAACAAATGAGACTTATGGGAAGCCCTCAGGAAGAACAACTTGATGAATGCAACTTCTGTCCTAAGGGAGGAGCATATATTTTTGGGTGCTATACTCAGGACAGACACTCAAGATAACCACTGGGTTTGAAGATGATTACCTTTACTTCTCCAAGTTTAGAGATGTGCCAAGCTCACAAGACAAAAAAAGGTGTAGCTAAGTATTTCATGTGTCTGCAGAAGTAGGAGACATGGATACACTTTGCCTCTGTTTTATCAAGAGTTCTCCCTAAATGGTTTGCTTCATGCAGGAAGCTTCTTTAACTTTTCTATGCTAAACTAGCCAAGGGTGGACAGGTTTAACATGTTTTGGGCAACAATCTACAGTTTAAAAAAACACCGGTAATAAACATGATGTTGACTTTACAGACTTATTCTAAAAGTTGCTGAAAGAAAGGGTCTAGTAAAATGACGCTGATTCTATGGAAAGAGTAACAATCCAAAGAAGTGTAGAAGCAGAGGTAAACTGTAAGGTGCGACTTAAGGCAACACATTCTTTTATCAAACTGTACAAGGTCAGAAAGAACAATTTCTGACAAAAGCAGGTGATACTCCTTTCTCAGCATACTTTCAGGCAAAAAGGGAGGAGGGAAGGGAGTAGGAAGTCACAGCTGGATGGCTCCAGAATTTACTGAAAATGATCTACTCCATCAGCTATGACCCTTTCAGTTGGGCTTACCCCCCCCCTCTTCTATCCATGCTTCTTCCATTTTTTCAAATTGACTTTTCTTTATATTGTACTCATGGTTGAGCCTAGAAAAGGTCCATTGATATCAGTATATACATGCATGCAGACATAAAAAAACCTGCAGCCACTGCTTAACATGTTAGTTATTAGGACAGTGACTGGAGTATTAAACTGTTTTAAAAGATGACTCAGTATTTTTCCTTTCTCCTCAGGTCTAATGGATATTTCTTGTGGAGGAGGTCACCAGTGCATTCAACAACCACTTCTTTACATTATCCATTAAGGGTCATATCCCAAGTTGTGCAGGCCTCTTGATTATTGCTCTAGCTATAGTCTCCATGGAAAAGAAGTTAACTACTCTGCAGTCGCACTTAACAGCATGCTTTCCCACTTTAACTGTTGAATGAAAAATCTTGCTACTTTCTCAAAAAACAAATCTCTCTTTTTACGGCTCCACATATTTATCCATTAGTGGATGTTAACCTGACTCTGTAGAATATGCGTGTGGTGCTCAGGCTGGCCAAGGCATAAATCTTTTTAGTAAACCTATTCACGATTCTACACTTTCAGAAGAACTGGTACTAGCTTGAAACCCTTCAAATACCCAAGGAGATAACTGGGTCTGCACAGAGTTTTACAAAGGTGCCTGTGTTGATTCTGCTCTCTATAAAATATAGCAGGCTTTCTGGCTCCAGGAGATTAGAAGCCACATTCAAATGAGGCAATATCAAACAAACACTTGCTCAAAAGTCTGCACTATCGAGAGATGGGTAAAGAATTTGGATTCGCCATTCCAGTAACTCAAGCTTCTTCTTCTGGGCAGCTGAGAATTTGGTCACCATCCCCATCTTAATGTGGACAATCATTACACCACTAACTTGAAGAAGGCAGCCTCTAGTAGGAAACCTAACAAGATTGCACCACTGTGCATCATAACCCATGCGACACTATCTGGACTGAGCAGGCAAGATCCCAGCAAAGTGAAGATGACTTCTCTAGTTCCTAACACAATTAGCATCTACAAAAGTTTAGTAATTTTGATCACAGACATTAATAATAAAACATTGACTAAGTAGTAGTTTGTTTGGTTTGCACAAAGTAGTTGAAATAATGAAAAAAGAAATTAGACCCAAACATGTAAAACTTGAAAGTGTTAACCACTGGGATAGTGGAAGCAGCTAACTGATCCCAATGATGTCATGGAAGTATCACTAGAGAATTACAGCTGAATTTCAAAAGACTAACAGCAAAATGGAGTATAGACAAAGCATCCAGGAAATTTAATGAAGCTGTCAAGAAACTGTAAAGGCCGTGTAGGATAAATTTATAACACTGAAAGGTTTCAGTGTGTAAAAGTCTTTCATCCTGCTGGTATAAAAAGTATTACATTTTTGTGAGACTGCTCATTTATAGGTTCATAGGTTCATACTAGGCTATCTGCCCGAGGGCATTTACAAGCCTAGCCCATCGTTTGTGGCTTACGCCACCCCTTTAGTGTGGGGAACTAAACCCATTATTTTGCTGTGCCTCTGTCGAGCAGTGACACTGAGGTAATCCCTGGGGTATATCTGCGATCTTCCATCCATTGGTCAAGATTTCTCTTGAACAGGGCCAGCGAGGTGCTCTGCCTCACATGTACCGGGATTTTGTTCCACAGCATAGGGAGTCTTTGGGTGATGAATCTATCCCTCCAGCACGTCCTATTAATAGTCGTGTCAAGGTTTAAGTCTCCCGCCCTTGTGGCTCTGATGGATCTGGATTTTTTGAGGTGAAGCATATTCATCAAATCTGGGTTTGACATGGCCTTGTATGTTAGGCAAAGGTCACCTCTGAGCAAGCGGTAAGTGACTGAGTAGAGCTGGAGTTCTTTCAGTCGGGCAGCATAGGACAGATTTTTGAGACCCTTTATCCTTTTGGTGAGGAACTTTTGTGGCCTCTCCAGCTGCTGCAAGTGTCGGGTCAGATATATTCCGAATGGGGCATTGTACTCAATCATTGGTCTGATGAGTGATGAGTAAAGGGAGACTATGACCTCCCTTGATCTAGATGAGAAACCCTTCATGATAAGGTGGGCAATGTAGAAGGTCTTCCTAACTACTTTAGCTACATGGGTGTCGAATGACAGACTACTATCAATCTGGGTCTCCAGGTCCCTGATAACTTCTTCTGCGCTCAGTGGATTGCCACCAATTTGGTAGCTAGGGGTAACCTTGTTTTTCCCGAAGGGTATGACTATGCATTTTTTGGCATTTAACTTTAGGCCGTGGCTCTGGCACCAGTTATCCGTTTCTGTGAGACCCTTCTGAAGGATATCTGTGTCAGATGTGTTTTCTACTATGGCGCCCAGTTTGCAGTCATCTGCAAACTTTGTCAGCCATAACCCTCCTGTGTTTGCTTGTACTTCGGAGAAGTAGATGCCAAACAAGAGTGGGCCCAGGACTAAGCCCTGTGGGACACCACTTGTGACAGGCTTTGAGTCTGACATGGCGCCAGCAACTCTGACCCTGTGGGTTCTGTCACTCAGCCAGTTTGCAACCCATCTAGTGATGTATGGGTTGACATTTAAGCTGATAAGTTTTTCAATGATATCTGAGTGGGGTATTGTATCGAAGGCCTTAGCCAGATCGAGATAGGCTGTATGGACTGCCTTTCCCTCATCAATGGCTTTGGTGACTGTTTCGAAAAAGTCAACCAAATTTAGAAGGCATGATCTGCCTTTGACAAAGCCAAACTGGGTTGGATCCAAAGTCTGCAAATTCCCTATGTCTTTATTTATGAGGTCCATTATGATCCTCTCCATGGCTTTGCAGATAAGGCTTGTCAAGCTAATGGGCCGGTAATTTCCAGGGTCGGTGGAGGCACCGCCTTTGTGGAGTGGTACCACAGTTGCAGTCGCCACTCCTGGAGTGCGTATCCAGAGGTAAGACTTTGATTAAACAGCTGTCCTAGCTGTGGGTTTAATTCCTCATTGAGTTCATGGAGCACACAGCCGGGGACACCATCAGGTCCCATGGATGCTGTGTTTTTGCTTTGGAGAGCAGTTCTCACTTGGGCTGGAGATGTTTGGGGCTGCAATCGTTTGGTATAGATATCTCTCCTTTTGGGGAGGGGAGAAGTTTGCACTGAACCTGTCAGCCAGTATGTTGGCAATGTCTGTAGGATCAGTAATCTTCACATCATTTTGAACTAGCTCAGAACATATCTGGGAGTTTCCTCCCAGGTTTCTAACATAGCTAAAGAAGGCCTTATGATTGTCTTTTGAGTCTTTAGCTATTTTTCTCTCGAAATTTGCTTTGGAAGATTTTATGAGAGCTCTTAGTTTTTTACTTATAGTTATCAAGGGTGTCTTACCTTTTAAGGATTTTGCTCTATCTTATAGTAGCTTCCTCCTTTTGTTGTAGAGTTTGTTTATGGCTGGGGTCCACCAGACTGGACGCTTGCCTTTGGTACAAAGAGTCTTTGTTTTGCTTGGGATTGCCTTATCCATGCAGTCCTGTAGGTGCTGGTAGAAGGCATTTGTAAGTGATTCAGCGGCTTGTGTACTGTTTTCCGCCGGCTCGGGGGCCTTAAAGGAGACCACACTAGTCTTTAGAAGTGTGAAGTCGGCTTTTGAGAAGTTCTTTACTGTGGTCTTTTTATTTCAGGTGGGGGTGGGATGAGGACCTCCAGTGAGATTAGTTTGTGGTCTGATCTCACCAGTGAGGGGTACACCTCCGGTGTTGAACATTGTGCTCCCATGTTCGTGATGATGAGATCAAGTATGTTGTCTCCTCTTGTGGGGATGGTGACTAGTTGTTCCATGGCATTTGAGTTTATGAATTCCAGGAACTTTTGGGCTAGGGTGTTTGGGCTTGAGTAGTGTTCCCAGTCTATATTAGGGTAATTGAAGTCACCTAGTATGATGGTGTTTGGTGATACATTTATCCCCTCTAGTGTTTTCAGGAAGGCCATGTGAGGTTCCTGAGTTTGTGAGGGTGGCCTGTAACATGCTACAATTTGCAGAGCAGTCTTGCCTATGGTTAATTGCACCTGCATGGTCTCCGATGCATCGTGCGTTGCCACCAGTCTTGAGGTGTGGGTGTCCTTGATGAATATGGATAACCCTCCTCCTTTCTTGGTATTGTCCGGATTTTGGGGCGGAGCATGATATGAGGTAAAACCTGATGGCGCTGGGGTGCTCCGGAGCCTTGAACCAGGTTTCTGTCACAGCACAGACATCGATGTTCTCCATACTGAGAAGGGCCTCGAGTGCGTGCATTTTGAGATTTAGACTTCTGGCATTGAGCAGCATTACCCTTAGTTTTTTCCTTTTTGTGTTCTAGGGTGGTAGGTTTAGAATTTGAGCCTTGCCTAAAAAGGCACTATGGGGTGGCAAGAGCCTTTGCCAATATCCGGAATCCCAGGGTGACAGGTGCAAGCCGTCCCTTGCGAAGCAGCGTGGCTTGTCCAGCATGTCATCCCAGGCAGACAGACACTGGATCCCCTTTGAATGACACCAGTGTTTAAGCCAATTGTTAAAGCTGATCATCTTATCTCTGTATTGTGGCATCATTCTTGGTGAAGGTAGGATACTGCTCAAGGTCAGGGTCATACCTGCCTGGGCTACATAATCAGAGAGCTCCTCAATGTCTCTTTCATGTAGTCCAAGGAGTGCGTCTCAGGTCGTTTACACCAGCGTGGACAATGACTGAGTCATATTTGTACCTGCTGTTGAGAGACTTGAGTGCTTGCGTTATGTGGCGGATTCTAGCGCCCGACAGGCAGCTTACTGTGACCTTCTCCTTACTCAGTCTGGTGAGCGGGACGTCAGTGTGTCTGACTATAGAGTCACCAATGACTAGTGTGTCTGGCATTGTGTTTGGCCTTAAGGGCTGTGACTGTTTGACACCCTGACTGTGAGGTCTATGTGTTGCAGGTGTTGTGTTCTGAGGAGGTGGTTGTTTGGGTGTCTGCTTTGGTGGCCTCTGCTGTTTTGGTAAATTTTTGATCAGAGCCTCCGAGTATGTCTTTGTGTGTTTATGTGTATGATTTGAGGTTGTAATGGTACTATTCAGAGCCTACATGTGCCTGTCACAGACACCTGCGATTACAAGACTTGAGATAGCTTCTAAAACCATCAACCTACAAAGCTGATTTTTATTTTTTTTTTGGCACTTGCTTTAACCTTCTCAGTGGTATTTAATACTTCGGTGCTTTAATCTTCTCAGTGGTATTTAATACTTCGGTGCTTTATTTATTGACTTGGTTGAACTTAACACTGTTTGTTTTTCAGCCTGCTCTATTTTTGTTACTGTACTGACCTTAGGTTGTTTTAATAGTATTATGTTATTTCTTATCCTCTTCTGATACCGCAAACGTTGTTCTGAGTTTGCCAAAGTTCTCCTGTGTCTGTTTTTCCTGTGTTGCTGAAGTTCTCTTACATTGCATACTGTTTCTGTATTCTGTGAACATTTCTCAGAGTTAGTGAAATTATTCCCAAGGATTCCTGATACTGCAGGAATTCTGTCTTTTGTTGTACTTTGTTACTGCACTTCAGTTTGTTTAACATTAAAAGGGTTCTTTTGCACTAGGGTGGGAGCAGAGATTTGAATTCAACCCATGCTAGTTGGAAAATGCTGGTGGAAGGTTTTGTGTATTTATCTGATTGGCCTGAGGGCTTAACTGTGTAAAAGGCTTTCATCCTGCTGATATATAAGCATTCTTCTCCAGTTTAAAATCCTCTATAGGAAATGCTCTCCAGTCTTCCACTGTTCAGTGCTGCTCGAAGAGCTGCCAGTTTGTGCAAAGGATGGTACCCCACTGCAGCTCATCTAACAGGATACTACCAAACACTCTCACTTTGACCTTTAAGCGACTCTCCCCTACTCCTTCCCATCAACTAAGAATATGGTATAATAGATGGGCGCTTTCCTGTCATCCCTGTTTCTGGCCTGGTGGATATGGGTGTCCTGAAGCAGCGTAGTAACTACCTCATGTTCTATGACAAATATTTAACTTCAGAACAGACCAACAGTGTGCTAGAGATGCAGATACACAATGTCACTGGAAGCAAACCTCTCACATACACGAAAAATGCAAACCCAGTTGTCAGCATTACACCCAAAATACTCACTAAGGGACAAGCACAAACCCACATACGCAGAGATAGTTACTTGTAATCTACCCGAACCTCTAAGACCCTGTGCACATAAAAAAAAACAGCACTTCACAAAACACAATTCTGAAAATCACAGTAGCTCCGCTTCCAAGCCCATAAGGCAACACACCACACAGCCAAACAGTCTAGCTATTGAGGATTCCATTTTAAGACGTACTGATGTCTCCCTTACCAGGCTAAAAGTACAGTTTTGTACCTACCATAAATGTAGATTTTAGAGTGTAAATACTGCTGCAGTCATTACACTTGGGTTATCCTGCCATCAGGCGGTTCCCCAGTCGGCCTGAGTTCCAAAGTCTTGGTCCGGCGTTGGTTGCTGTCTCCTCCTCCCCCCTGACGTCAGTGCGATAGGGGTATACAAGATGCAGCAGACGCCATTTTCTTCAGTTTTTCTAGCCCCAGATGTCAGGTGCCCCCAAATAGGAAGGCAATTCAAATTGCTAGTAAAATATACAAAAGAAAAGCAAACAACCATTTGTAGTTACCAGCAAATACTCCCCATAGGTAGGAAAGGGTAGTAGACCTAGGTACGTACCAGAAGGTAAGAGGGGAAGGAGGGAGGGTAACCTGGACTGCAGCAATGTTTACACTATAACATCTACATTTATGGTAGGTACAAAAATGTACTATGTTCAATGTGTTACACTGCTGCAGCCATTACACTTGGGTGGAATCCCAAAGTTGAGGTAGGGAGGCTGGATCTATAAGGCATTAGGGGTGGCTATAAGGCCCTGCAGCAGAGCAGTGGCGAAGTCAGCTCTGGATTTGGAGTATAAAGGCAAATGGTAATGTTTGGTGAAGGTATGCACTGAACTCCATGTTACCGCTTCCAAAATATCCTTGGTAGTTACTCCTCTAAGGTAGGCAGTTGCAGTGGCTGTTGCCCTGGTGGAGTGAGATCTAATGCTGCTAGGTACAGGTTTCCCATGGTGAGTGTAGCAGAAACGTATACAATCTCCTATCCATTTTGAAATAGTCCATTTTGAAATGGCTTTCCCCTGTGTTCCTGCAGCATATGCTACCAATAATGGCTCAGATTTTCTGAAAGCTTTGGTTTTGTCCAAGTAGAAGCGTAACTGTCTGTGACTGTCCAAAGAAGTAGCAGTCTCTCCCCCTTTGTTCTGTGGCTTAGGATAAAAAGTTGGCAAGTGAATAGTTTGGTTTAGAGCCACACTTGATACCACCTTTGGCATAAATGTAGGGTTAAGTTCTTAAAGACACCCTGTCCTGGTGGAAGATGAGGAAAGGTTCCACTGCCATTAGTGCCTGTAATTCTGAAACGCTTCTTGT
>NC_056746.1:746352939-746393178 GCF_019279795.1 Protopterus annectens | reverse complement strand
AACCCATCACCTGAACGGTTAAATCCCCGGGGTGAATTTACTTTCTCCCATCCAATCAAGGTTCCTTTTGAAGAGGGCCAAAGAGGCACGCTGCTTGACATGTATGGGCAATCTATTCCAGAGTGTGGAGAGTCTCTGGGTCAGGAACCTATACCTCCAGCATGTTTTGTTTATTGTGATAAGGTTTAGATCCCTGGAGCGTGTGGCTCTGAGGGACTGTGATTTCTTTAAGTGTAGCATGTCCAACAGCTCTGGGTTTAGGTTCATAGGTTCATACTAGGCTATCTGCCCTAGGGCATTTATAAGCCTAGCCAGAGTGTGTTAGGCTTTCATCACCCATTTTAAATTAATTTTGCTATGCCCTTTTTCGAGGTTAGTATACTGTGCCTCTGTCTAACAGTGACACACAAGTGATACCCGGGGTAAACCTACAATCTCCCATCCACTCGTCAAGATTCCTCTTGAAGACAGTCAGTGAGTGACTATGCCTAACCTGGACTGGGATTTTATTCCAGAGTGAAGGGAGCCTCTGGGTTATCAATCTGTTCCACCAGCATGTCCTATTTATTTCAGTGCTGAGGTTCAAGTCTCTCGAGCGCGTAGCTTGATGGGATTTGGATTTTCTGAGGTGCAGCATGTCCATTAATTCCGGGTTGGACATGGCTTTATACATCAGGCACAGATCGCCTCTGAGCATGCGGTATGCCACTGAATAGAGCTGGAGTTTCTTTAACCGGGCAGCATATGGCATCCGTTTGAGCCCTTTGATCCTCTTGGTGAGGTACATTTGGGGTCTTTCCAGTTGCTGCAGGTGTCTGGTAAGGTACATCCCCAAAGGGGGCATTGTACTCAATTATGGGCCTGATGAGGGATGAGTAGAGGCACGATGACCTCCCTTGATCTAGACGTTAATCCCTTCATGATTAGGTGGGCTATATAAAATGTTTTTCTAACCACTTTGGCCACGTGGTTGTCAAATGAGAGATTGCTATCTACTTGGGTCCCCAGGTCCCTAATTACTTCTTCTGTACTTAATGGATTACCACCTATGTGGTAATTTGTGGGCACTTTGTTTTTGCCAACCTCTGCTAGTTCCCTCTTGGTGGCCGTCACGACCATGAATCAACCGTCAACTGCTTGGACCAGAGGGGCTGGTCTTTGGGGGTAGATAAAACTTTCTCCGGCCTCCGGGGGACAGGTTCTACATTGTCTGGGGCCTTCCAGGCATGCTGCACAATCAGCTTTACAAGCTCATTCACAGGCAGGGTCAACCCAGGAAGTAGATAGCCGGGCACAGAAGGCCTGCAAAAACACATTCCTCCAAAGAGTTGAAGGACTTCCAGTCTCCCCTCTGCTTGAGGATTTCAAGAATGTCTCCAAATGAAACAATCTGTGGGAGACCGTGGGGACCCTTCTCCCTCATCGCAATCGGTGTCCTCAATGACAGATTCCTCAGGGGAAATCAATGTGCTTCCTCTTACACCGTTTCTTCCAGGGTGGCTTCCCCAGTGGAATCTTCTGAGGGGGACTCTGGAGAAAGAGTTCCCTTCAAAGGGAGGTCTTGCGGCTCCCATGCCTGGGATCCTAAAGTAGGGGGTTGGGACAGCTGCATGGTGGGGGGGGGGGGTTCTGGTGTTGATGCCATTGGGGCTGACTGCGAGCCTGTGGAGGCAAGCACCCTTCTCCATCACCTCTAAAGCAGGCCCGCACAGGGAGGGATATGAGCCCGGAATAGAGAAAGAGAACCTCGGAACCAGAGTCGCACCCCGGCCTGAGGAGCCCATCTCCAGGTGAGGAGCTCCAAGAGGACTGGAATCTGTCGGAGCAGTGGACACAGATGGCGCCAGTGAAAAACTAGGCGCTGGACTAGGTTCCACAGTGCCAAAAGTCCAAAAACTGCTTCGAGAGTGTACTGGCTCCAACGGGGTCGATGCAGCAAAGGAGGTTGATGCCGACAGGGGAAACACAGCAGTCGGAGCTGAGAGAGTATGCACTGGGGTGCTCATCAGTACAGAGAACTCCAGAGCCTGGGTAGAAACCAGAGGAGGATAAACAGGTGAGTATGCTGTGCAGGGTTCTGTGCCAAAGGGAACAGAAGGTCTAGCCAGGGTGGGTAATCCCCTAGCTGGCAGAAACTGGTACACAACCTGCACTACATCTTGTTCAGAAAGGGTCCTGGTGGATCTATAGGAGACAGCTGAAGGAGAGTCAGGTCTCTCAAGAAAGGGGCCAAGCTGGTGCCCCAAAAAAGGGTCGTAAGTTAGTGAGTATCTGGTTCTTGGGAGATGTTCAACTTGAGGAACAGACATCATAGTTTGTGGAGCCGAATAAGCTATCGGCACCGTGGCCAGAAAAGGTGCAGAAGCGGGTATGGTTGTCAAAGCCGGTGTCAGGACCAAAGACGGCACCGAGGATGATGGTGCCGAAGCTGGAACTGAAATAGGAGTCAATATCAGAGATGGCACCAAAGGAGAAGACACACGGAATGGTGCCAAAGTAGTCTGCGCAGAGGGCAACGGAGAAGCTCGGTGCCGACTAAGTTCCGTTACGGTCAGGGATGTAGGAACAGAGTGACTCCATTTCTCCTTGTGCTTATTGGTTTTAGGAGATGGTGAGACCTCCATCAGAGAGAGCCTCCGAAAAAGGCATTTTGACTAACCTTTTCTAAGATTAGCTTGTTTTTGCACTCTGCTAGAGTGTGATTACTAAAACTAGAGCAGATGTCACAAGAAGCATTCATATGGTCCACACCCAAACAAATGCAATGAGAGTGACCATCTGAGTTGATCATCTTTCGCCCACACTTGTCGCACTGTTTAAACCCCAACTTAACATTTTCCTGACATAACCAACAAAACTACTAAGAAGGAAACAAGTGAAAAAGAAAAAGGTTTTTTTTTTTTTTTTTTTTTTTTTGAGAAGATAAAGAGGGAAAGGAGAGAGTACCAACGATGGTATCTAGAAACACCACAAGCGGTAAAAGGAGGGCCTACCAAAGGTAGGAGAAAGGGACAGTACCCACGATGGTAAAAGGGAAACTACCAAAGGTAGAGGGTAGGAAATAGAAGGTTACAGACGAAAGGAGAAATTAGCGACACTGACTAAAAAAGGCAAAGTTCTGAGAGAAAAACTATACAAAATACACAATTTCCACTTCGCTTGAGAGAGAGGCCAGGCACGTCTGACGAGGAACATGGCAAACTAGATCTGGAGAGACTGAGGGGCATTATGGCTAGGTCTTGGCTGAGAGTTTTTGGCTGGTGCGAGCTTGGAAATGGCTGTCGGTTCAGAGGACAGAACCAAAGTCTGATAAGTAAGGAATGAATAAAGATTTCCAACATCAGATAGAATATTTTTGGCCAGGCAATACCTTTGAACAGTAGGAACAAAATGGTTCAAGAACCAATCTTCAAACATGACAATTGCAACCAAAGCCTTTGCATTTGCCTTCCAAATAACAGGAAGAGATGCCTTAATGACATGCTGTAGTGCCCTTGGATTTAAAGGAGCAATACACCAGCAAAGGCTTCAACTTAAAATCACCAAACAATAACATTAGCCTGTCTTTTGCCCTGATGCATTTTTCCTCTTTTGAAATGCAAGTCTTCAGGCATTTTCTTCCAAAATAAGCCAGACTTCATCTACATTAAATACATGGTGTAGCAAAAAACCTCCTTCTAATAATTTTTCCCAACATTTTAGGAAAATCTCTTGCAGCACTTATATATGCACTCGCAGCTTCACCTTGAGTTTTAATGTTATGCAAATCAGCCCTCATTTTAAAGTGATGGAACCAGCCTCTACACTCAGAAAATTTTTCGTCACACCCACCTGCACTTGCTGCTCAAGCAGCTTTTAAAACATTAAAAAGGCTTTGAGCCTTTTCTTTCAATAATGAAAGGCTAATAGGGATATTCCTCTGATTTTGCTCTTCGATCCAAATTAGCAATAGCCTTTCCATCTCAAGAATTACACCACTCCATTGTTTTTTTAACAATCGTAGCTTTCGAGGTATGGCCTTCCAGGAGTTGTTATTCTTTCTTTGTCTTTTAAAATTGTTCCAATCGGTGATCAGCTATAGCCTAATGCCTTTCCAATGGCAGATGTTACTTCACCTCTCTCCCATCTCCTTATGTCCACTTTAATTTCCAGGGTGATTGCTTGCTTTTCTTTGCCACATCACTAGCACATACATCGGATTTACATTTTGGAGGCATAGGTTGCAATGTCACCAACGCGGAAGTTCACAAAAGTTTCTGGCTGCAGTATGGTACAGTAAAATGCTAAAGTGGAGCTCCTCAGGATACACATACATTACTGGAGTCTGCAGCTAGACACTTTTCAGGTCTGACTGGTCGATACTACCACTGTCTATACCTAACATTTCAATTCAGTTGAATCAAAGCAGTATTTTACAAATTTTTTTTTTTTTTACAAATACTACATAAAATGCAATAAAGTACCTTACAGTACAGTAGACTGTTCCAAAAAAAAATTTTAAACTTGCCTCTTTTTAAGCTTCACTTCACATTTCTGCACTGCAGGCATCACCCACAAATGTTTTCCACTCTTTCCTACACTTTCAGACCTCTGCCTGACCTCCTCCTGTCACCTAGACCCCAGTGAGCTGCAATGGCATTTGCCCATTCTCCAAAACAGTACATCAACTGTTTCAAGACTGAACTGAAGCAAACAGCCAATCATAATCAAACCGGGACTGCCTTAGCCAATCGGATCACTTCTCAGTGAATGAGAAAGTAACTGCCCTAACAAGATGTGGGAGCAGCTTCACGAAGACGTAGAAAGGAAAGAACAGCTTATTTCTCAGAATAACAGTAAGATTTTATTTATTTTTGTTTTTTCCAGCATTACGGCAGCCGGTTCGCATCTGTGTCTGCATGTCAAATGTTCGTAACCTGGGGACTGGCTGTATTGCTGTTTTACAGTTTCTTCATTTATGATATTTAACACTGCTAAAGTAATTTTTTATCATAAATTCATGATTTTATAGCAAATGTATTTGCATTTTCTATGGAGATTCTTTTTTTTCATTTCTCACAAGGGAATCTCTAAGCTAATGCTTATTTACACTGTTAAAAAGTTTCTTTTGTATTTAACAGCATACATTTGTTTTTTTTTTTTTCACTATTTGGACCAGTGAATTTTACTTGGTACTGTGCGTGTCCTGTCATTTACTACACAGTCAACATGACAAGGTCTCCCAATAATTGACCCAGTTTCAGCAAACTGGACCCACATTATCATATACAACACTTAAATTGTAAAATAGTTTAGGTTTGGTTGATCAGAACGGTCTTTAGTTTTTCTTCTAGCAGTTCCCATCAACTGTCCTGGAGTGGTTACTTAATGGCATACTTCTGACCATTCAGAATCCTTCCTAACAGCCAGGGCTGCCGATATGCATATGCTTTCACTTTAACTAGTCAAGCAATCTGCTTTCACCATCAGTGGGAAATGTATTTCACCCTGGAGCCAGTGTAATGCAACTGGCACTTTCCTTGTACACTATCTGAATCCAAAGGGGTTCTTATACATAAACTTGCGAGGAGAGTGAATTCTTTAAAATCTATCAGGTCTTTTGCAGGCAAGGGATGGGGAATCTGTCTCCAAGGATGCTGTATTTAAATCCTCAAAAGGGATATCAAGGCTAGAGCAACAGCCACTCTTGGGAGCCTAAGACCTAGCAGGTCCAAGTATCTCTTTTAGGAATCAACAGGCCTTGTTCTCTCAAGACTGACTGCCTCCAGTAAGCCATGCCCTCTGGTACAGACTAATAGGTCAAAGTGCCCTCACCATGTGTGCCAAAGCACAGAGGAGTGGAAATTTCTGACCTGCAGTCAGGTTCCTACTCCTCCTCAAAAGAATCAAAGTCTCACGTCTATCACAGGGGTACACTCTTCTTGAGATTGTGGGAGGGGGGACTCCAGACATGGGTGGTGGCTCTAAATCAGTCCCCAAGCTCCAAGAAAACTGGACAAAACCCTTAGCCAACTTAACTCAATCCTTTGGGGGGGGGGGCTGACTGGGTGATTGGGAGGGTGGGGACCATCAAAGTAGCATTTGTAGAGGCATGACAGTCACAGTATAATAGTTAAGGTCTTCACTTCACAGACAAAAGGAGCAGAGTTTGATTCTAACCATCGGTTACTGGCCAAGCATAAAACAGCCCTTGAGTGCAGTTAGTCTATTCTCCTATGGGCAAGCTAATGAGGATTTGGGAATCCTAAGGACTCCTTTGGTTCCAACATACGCATGTAGACTTACTTGAACGTAACTGGGGATTCAACCCTCCCTTTCTTTGAAAAATAAATGTCAGGATAGGGATGTCTGAAGGTTGTGTCCTAAAGTACAGTTGTGTACACTTACCATAAATGTAGATGTTAAGAGTGTATTCACTGTTGCAGTCATAACATTTGGGTTATCTGGCTGCAGGTAACCCTCAGCCGGCCTGAATATCAATGCCTTGGGTTCTGCATCGGATGTTGTCTCATCTTTCAAGATGTCAGGTAGTCAGGGGTATAAAGCATGCAGCTGATGCCATTACATCAGATGTTTTGCTCCAGATGTCAGGTGCCCCCATAATGGGAAGCAATTTATATATATATATATATATACATATACATATACATATAGATATACATATACATATACATATACATATACATATATATACACACATATACATATATATATATACATATATATATTTATATATAAAGGTTGCACATCCAACAAAAAGCTTTAATACACTAATCCAGAAGAAAGGTATAGCCAATAGAGGTGAGGGAGCTGGAGGGAGGGTAATCAGGACTGCAACAGTGAATACACCAACATCTATAGTTATGGTAAGTGTACACAACTGTACTATGGTTCTTCGTGTTTCACTGTTGCAGTCATTACATTTGGGTAGATTCCCAAAGCTAACGCAGGGAGGAGGAAGTTAGAGAGCATTAGGACAGGCTATTAAGCCCTGCAAGACTGCAGTGGCAAAACCAGCTCTGGATTTAGAAAACATAGGCAAATGGTAATGCTTGGTGAAGGTATGTACAGAACTCCAAGTAGCAAGCTTCTAGGATGTCCCTGGTAGGGACACCTCTGAGAAAGGCTGTTGAAGAACATGGAGCCCTGGTGGAATGTGATCTTATCCCCCGAGGGGTATGTTTTCCATGTTGCTTATAGCAGAAAAGAATGCAATGGCCTATCCACTTACAAATGGTTTGCTTTAAAATGGCCTTCCCCTCTGCCCCTGCAGCAAAGGCAACTAGCAGCTGTTCAGTTTTTCTGAGAGGCTTAGTCCTGTCCAAATAAAATCTTCATTGTCTGTGCACGTCCAAGGAGTGCAGTATTCGTTCTAATTTTTCTGTGGATTAGGAAAAAAGGTAGGCAAATAAATGGAATGATTAAGTGCTGCACTGGATACCACCTTGGGCATAAAGGAAGGATTGGTCCTGAGGGACACCCTGTCCGCATGGAAGATGAAGGGCTCCACTGCCATGAGGGCCTGAAGTTCAGACACTCTTCTTGCTGAAGTGATGGCTAGAAGGAAAGGCGTTTACTAAGAAAAGAATTTCAACTCTGCAGTTGCAGCTTGCTCAAAATGAAGTAGTGAGCTTTTCCAATACAAAGTTAAAGTCCCAGGATAGAGTAGGGGCTCTCCTGGGTGGTCTTAAATTTTTGGCCCCTCTGAGGAATTGTTTCAGCAGGGGGTGAGAGAAGAGGGGTGGCTCAGTATTATAATGTGCTGAAATGGCTGAGGCATGTATTTTAATTGATGAGAAGGAAAGGCCCTTGTGGAGCAAAACTGTTATGTATTGAAGGATATGCAGTAAGCTGGGCACGGCTGTGCCCATCCCTTGAGTCTGGCTCCAAGAACAGTATCCTACTTTTCAGCATAGGATTTTCTAGTACTAGGCCTCCTGGCCTCCAAAACGACATCTAGCACCTGCTTACTGAGGAATGCTACTGGAGAGCTCAGGGAATTAGCCAGGCTGCAAGGCTCAGGGTTTGAAGCTGGGGGTGCAGAAACTGGCCCTCCGGCTGGGACAGCAGGGAAGGAGTCTGAGGCAGGTGCCATGGATCCAGCAGTGACAATGTGCAAGAGGGGGTACCGGTGTTGGCATGGCCAGTCTGGTGCAATCAGTATTGTCTTTGGTTTGTCTTGTTTGATCTTTAGCAGTACTTTCGAGAGTAGAGGCTGAGGGGGAAAGGCATAAACTGAGAGGCTTTCCCAGGTGGAGGACAGGGCATCCACTTTTCAAGCTTGGCTGTGGGGAGTCCTTGTGCAGAATTTCTCCAATTGGTAGTTCTGAGTGGAGGCAAACAGATCCATCTCTGGATTCCCCCATTTGTTTTGCAAAATGTTGACTATCTTTGGTTCCAGTTTCCACTCGTGTGGGTCCATGAGATTTCTACTTAGGTCGTCTGCCAGTGAATTTAGCTTACCTGGCAGGAATTGAGCTTGTAGGTGCACTTGGTAGCTTAAGGCTGTGTTCCACAGAGCCATGGCTAGTCTGCATAGAGGGCATGAGTGGGTACCCCCCTGCTTGTTTATGTACCACAGTGGTGTTTGTCGGTCTTTATAGGTTCATAGGCAGATACTAGGCTATCTGCCCGAGGACATTTATAAGCCTAGTCTGAGTGCATGTGTTATGTGGTGTATTCTGGCTCCCGACAGGCAGCTAACAGTAACCTTCTGCTTGTCCAGCCTAGTGAGTGGGACAGCAGTGTGCATGACTATAGAGTCACCTATTACTAGTGTGTTAGGTATGTTATTTCGCCTTAAGGGCTGTGACTGTGCGGCACATTGATTTTGTGTTTTGTGTGTTGTCTGGTTTGTGACAGGAGGTGCAGGTTGTTTGGGTGTCTGCTTTGGAGGTCTCGGATGCTTTTGCAGGGTTTTATTTAGAGCCTCCGAGTTTGATTTTGTGTATTTGTGTGTATTTTTTGCCAGTGCTGGTTTAGTAGGTATGTGTGTGGCTGGAGGTGTGGTGCAAGTGTTAACCTTCTCCTCTTGACTCTGTTCCAGTCTAGGGTGGAGACAGCTTAGCCTCCAGTTTGGCTGTATAACTGCATCTCTCGCAAATGCTAGTGTTTTGTGATAGGAGGAGAGGGTTGTCTATGTGCATGAGGCAGTTGCAATACTGCCTCAGGATACCCAGATTCACCAGCTGGACTGGAGTCCACCGGAAATTGCCCTTTGGTCATGCCTGAATAGTAGGGTGAGCTGCTTAATTGCTTGGTTGGTGAAGGGTGAATAAAGCGCCTTGCCCTGCTGGGCAATCAAGTGCAAGGGTATATTAGTGCTTGCTATTAGGTCTGAGCAAGTGCTGGGCTGTAGGATGCTTTTTGAGTGCTGAGGTTGAGAGCTAGACTAGTTCCAAGGGAAAAACTGAAGAGACTTAGTGGAGCTGGGAAAAATAACCCTAGCTAACCAGTGCAAAAAAACGTGCAAACACGGTTTATATAGCAGGGAAATTAAAGACAGAAATTAGCCCAAAATGGCCAATAAACTACTAACTTCTCGGCTGGAACAACTCCTCCAGGGACAGATAGGCTGCTCAAAGCTCCCCTCCCTCACAGGTGAACAGAGAAACTTCCTTCTATTATGGGCAACTCAGAAACCTGTAACAGCCCTGAATTCAGCACTAGTCTGAAAACTGGACTATACTAGCTTAGAAAGGCAGGAAACAAGGAATTTTTTTTTGTTTATTTTGAAAAGATAAGGCAAAACCGTAAAAAATACACTTAAAACAGCTTTAAACGACTACAAACTATCAGAAAAGGCTATCGCACTTCAGTGCGTAGCCTATAACAGTTAAATTATTTAACAAAAAACGACTTTTTAAAAGTGCAGGCAGTCAAACAAGTACAATACGAGGAAAAAAACAAGCTTTTGAATCATAATAAACGCTGGAAAATTGGCGTTTAGGTGGAAAACAGTTAAGTACAGCAAGAAAGTACAGAAAACTGATACTTAATCACTCCAAAGTCTCTCTTCTAAGCTAGTAGGTTTGTATCAGTTTAAGGCTTTCTAGTGTTTCCCAGTAGGTTGGTTACAGGAAAGATGGGAAACCAGTGCAGATGTGGTCTTTTAAACCAAAAGTTGAAACAGATGGACAAACTGTCCAAATGGTCAATAAACTACAATTTGTGGGCCAAGAACAGGCTACCTGGTGCTTACCATGCCCACTGATAAGCTAGAAGGCTTTCCTCCAACACAGAAAGGCTTGCGGGGCTCAGAAGCTTACCAACAGTCCTGGACACAGCAACTCTATCTGGACTAGGTTAGTTACAGGAAAGGTGAGAAACGAGCGCAAGTGTGGCTTTTAAACCAGAAAGTTGAAAGAGATGAAAAAAACTACCCAAATGGCCAATAGCTACAATTTCTAATTATTACCAATAATTACCAACAATTACCAATAATTGTCCTGGAAGAATGAGGTCCTTGAAGGGTGTCAAGTGAATTCTGTACAGCTTTGATTGATATGCAGGTGCATTTGACTCTGGTTCCATTTGCCCTGAATGCACTACCCTGCCAAGTGAGCCCCCCATGCATAGTCTGATGCATCTGTTAGGGCTTGGGTGGCAGGGGGTAGAATGAATGGCAGTCCCTTGTTGTGGTGGCATGCCTCTGCCCACCAAAGGAACTCTGTTTTTAAGCAAGGAATGATGGGAATCATTGATTCCAGGTCCTGTGAATGTTGACACCATAGGCTTTTTAATTACCATTGTAGTTTCATCATATGCAGTCTTGATATGAAATTAATAGAATGCA
Organism: Protopterus annectens; assembly: GCF_019279795.1. Taxonomy (NCBI): domain Eukaryota; kingdom Metazoa; phylum Chordata; order Ceratodontiformes; family Protopteridae; genus Protopterus; species Protopterus annectens. The sequence continues at coordinate 746,382,383 of NC_056746.1, read as the reverse complement.
AGAGGCCATGAACCCCAGGGCTTGCAGGATTTTCCTTGCAGATAGCTGGGTCTTTGTGGCCAGTAGTTTGAAGTAGGCTGTCAAACTTGTTTCTCTGGTGTGAGAAGCCATCTGGGAAGTTGTGTTCAAGCTTGCTCCCAGGAATACAATTTGTTGGCAGGGTACTAGATGAGATTTCTTTTCATAGGTAGGTACTAGGCTATCTGCCCTAGGGCATTTATAAGCCTAGCCAAAATGTGTTGGCTTTCGCCTCCCTTTTAGACTAGATTCCTGAGCCTCTGTCCAGCAGGGCCATAGAAGTGATCCCAGGAGCAAACTTATGATTTCCCATCCACTCATCAAGGTTTCTCTTGAAGAGGGTCACCGAGGGGCTCTGCCTAACATGGACTGGGATTCTATTCCACAGTGCGGGAAGCCTTTGGGATATGAATCTATCCCCTCCAGCATGTCCTATTTATTGTTATGCTAAGGTTTAAATCCCTCGAGCTTGTAGCTCTAATGGATCTGGTTTTCTTCAGGAGGAGCATGTCCAACAATTCCGGGTTAGACATTGCCTTGTATGTCAGGCAGAGATCATCTCTGAGTAGGCGGTAAGCAACTGAGTACAGCTGGAGTTTCTTTAGTCGATCTGCATAGGGCATATGTTTGAGGACCACGATCCTCTTGGTTAGGTATTTTTGAGGCCTCTCCAGCTGTTGCAGGTGTCTGGTAAGGTACATCCCAAATAGGGCATTGTACTCAGTTATGGGCCTGATGAGTAGAGGGGCACAATGACCTCTCTAGATCTAGATGTGAACCCTTTTGTGATTAGGTGGGCTATGTAGAAGGTTTGTCTAACCACTTTGGCAATGTGATTGTCAAAGGAGAGGTTACTATCTACTTGGGTACCCAGATTACTTCTTCCGTAATTAGTGGATTACCTCCTATATGGTAGTTTGTGGGCACTGTTTTTCCCAAAGGGGATGACTATGCATTTTTTTGCATTTAGCTTGAGGCCATGCTTCTGACACCAGGTATCAGTCTCCGTAAGGCCCTTCTGGAGGATGCTTGTGTCAGCCGGATAGTCGATTATGGCTCCTAGTTTGCAATCATCTGCGAACTTGGTCAGCCACAGTCCTCCCGTGTTTGCCTGTACCGCAGAGAAGTACATCTTTAGAGTCTTTGGTGATTTTTCTTTCGAAGTTGGCCTTTGATGATTTTATGAGGGATCGAAGTTTCTTGCTAGTACTGATCAAGGATGCCTTCCCATTTTGGGATTTTGCCTTGTCATGTAATAGTTTCCCTCCCTCCTGTTGTACAGCTTATTTATGGCCCGAGTCCACCAGACTGGTCTGTTCTTGGAGGCATGAGTCTTGGTTTTACTTGGGATGGCACGATCCATGCATTCCTGTAGGTGCTCACAGAGTGCATTTGTAAAGGATTCTGCGGTTTGGGTAGCATTTTCCATTAGCCCAGGGGCTTTGGAACTTTCCACCTCGGTCTTGAGAAGTGTGAAGTTTGTTTTTGAGAAATTTTTCACAGTGCTTTCCTTGGCTGGGGGTGGGGGTCGGGATGTGGATGTTCATTGTGATAAGTTTATGGTCTGATCTTACCAACAAGGGATTTACCCTCTGGTGTGGAACTTTGAGCCCCCATGTTGGTGATGACCAAGTCCAATATGTTGTCCCCTCTTGTGGGAGTGTTGACCAGTTGTTCCATAGCATTTGAGTTTATAAACTCCAGGAACCATTGGGCAAAAGAGTTGGGACTTGAGTAGTTTTCCCAGTCAACGTTTGGGTAGTTGAAATCCCCCAATATCATGGTGTTTGGTGAGACCTTCACATTCTCCAATGTTCTCAGGAATACCGCGTGGAGATCCTGAGACAAGGTGGGTGATCTGTAGCAGGCTATGAACTGAAAAGCAGTTTTAACTGTTAGTTGCACATGGATGGTCTCTGCTGCCTTGTGCAGTGCCACTAACCTGGAGGTGTGGGTATCCTTAATGAAAATGGATACTCCCCCGCCTTTAGTATTCCAGTCCGAGTTCTGGGGCCGAAAGGAATGGCAAGAGTTGAATCCTGGTAGTGCTGGGGTGCTCTCTGGAGCCTTGAACCAGGTTTCTGTTACTGCACAGATATCGAATTTCTCCATACTGGGGAGTGCCTCAACAGCATGCATCTTTAGGTTTAGACTTCTGGCGTTGAGTAGCATTACCCTTAGTTTTTTGTTTCTGGTACTGTCTATGGAGGTGGGTTTGTCTTTTGAGCCTTACTAAAAAAAGGCACTATGGGGCTGGCAAGAGCCTTAGCCAGTATTCGAAAGCCTAAGGGTGACAGGTGCAAGCCGTCCCTGGCAAAGCAACATGACTTGTCTAGCATGTCATCCCAGGCTGATGGTGTACCCCAGTGAGGTTAAATGTTTCTTTACAAATGCCAGATGATTTAATAGCATGTCCTGGCTTTCTGCCTAAATTAGACAATTGTCCAGGTATGGATATATCTGAATATTTCTTTGCCTGCAAAATGCAATGACTGGAGCAAGGCACTTTGTGAATACCCTGGGCACAGTAGACAAGCCAAAGGGAAGTGCAGAGAAATGATAGTGTATGCAGCCTGCTCTGAAGCGTAGGTATTTCCTGCAAAATACCCTTATTGGAATGTGCAAGGTAAGCTTCCTTTAAGTCTAAGGTTGCCAACCAGGCATCTTTGCCTAGCACAGGAAGCAGCTGCTGAAGTTTTTGCATTCTGAATTTTGGGATTACCAAAAAGGTGTTTAGAATAGAGTGGTCCAGGATAGGATGCCAGGAGCTGTCTTTCCTGGGTACCAGGAATAGTCTTGAGTAAAAACCTTGTCCCCTTTCTTCTGCTGGGACAGGGTGAATAGCCCTGATACTTAGAAGAGAGAGAACCTGCTGTTGAGCCTCTGCCCACTGACTTGGGGGTAGGTCTGGCCAACCGTTTCAGGTTGGTAAGGTGTGGAAGTGGAATCTGTATCTTTGGGAAACTATATTTAAAACTCATTTGTCCTGGGTAACAAGTTCCCAGTTTTTTGCATGCAGAGCGATCTTTCCCCCTAAAGGAGCATGCAGTTGAGCAGGTCTGAGAAGGTTTAACGTTAAGTCATTGTGACAGTTTTCCATAGGGGGGAGGCTTACTACTTCCAGCTTTGGAAGTGGAAGCCCCCCCACTGCTTAGACCTGTGAGTACCTTGAGACTGTAGCCTAGGTGGTCTGCTGTTCCTGGGTTTGGACTGAAGGCCTGGAAGAGATAAGGAAAGGACCAATTCTTAGAAGGCCAATGCCTACTGAATCTGGGAGGCTGTACTTGCAGGAAATCTAACAGTTTGCATAGATTTAGCTTTTTCCTCCATCTTTTTAAGGACCTCTGCTTTGTTGCCAAACAGGCGATCTTGGTTTATGGCAGCATCCAGTAATTTAGCTTTAACATGATCTGGCAAATTTTGCTCCTTAACCCAAGCATGCCTTCTAAGAACAGACCCAGTGACAGCAGCCCTACAAGATGCTTTTAAAGAGTTAAAACCATAAGGCAAAATATGTTTACCAGCTTGTTCAGCAGAATGCATTAAATCCTGTAATTCTTTATTTTCAGCACAGTCAGGAATCATCATTTTCTGTTTTAGTGGTCCCATAATATGTTGCTGATAAATTAACATATGAAATTGGCAGTTTAAGGCCCTAATGGCCAAAGTATCAGAAGTGTATACCTTCTTACCCCATCTGTCCAAGGCCCTGGAATCTCTATCAGGGGGGTAGGGTTTTTGTCAGTAGTAGCCTTAATGCCTTTAGGTCCCTGGGAAATGGTCTCTGGGTCCGCAGTAGGATTCTTGCAAAGGAACTTGTGAGAGTCAGGTACTCTCAGGTTTCCTGGGAGCCAGAGGTAAAGTGTCTGAGGCCAGGCTAGATTCCAAGAAGGCATCATCTACAATGTCCAGGACAGGAGGGATAGCTAAAGGCCTGTGTTGAGGTAGGAGTAATAATTCTCTAAGCCTCTTTTTGGAGTCAGAGTAATCCTGGCTTTTCCAGCGGAAATGCTCCCTAAGAGTGTGCAAGGTTTCACCAAAAGAAAAATCTTCTGGAGGGTAAGCAGAGGGGAATGGAGTCCTCTGCATCAGAATCCTCATAGGTAGATTAGGGCAAATCCTGGTAGTCAGACGAAAGAGAAATTTCAGAATCCTGATCAGAAGAATCAGAAGGAAAATCAGCTCTAGGTCTGAGGAAGAAAGCTGGCTTCCCCTAATTAAAGTAATAAGGTCTTCAGCCATTCTTATTTGTTTTTTAGGCATATGGGCCTGACCATGCGGTTTGGACGTCTGTTTTCTAGGCGTGGGTCAAGTTTTAGGCCTTGAAGAAGATGGCGTCAGTTTGAAATGCAAGTCTGTAGGCCTGAATACACCCTCAGAAGCCGGTGCCCGCACAGCGGCTCTGGACCCATCCAAAGTAGAGACATCTGCAAGTTCCATAGACAAAGAAGCATCTCGTGGCATACTGGACTCCGAATGGGTCTCAGTAGAGGCCTGCGAATCTGAAGTAGCGGGTATCAGGGGCTGCAAAAGCACCTCACTGAGTACCGGTGAACTGGCGACTAGCTTAACGAAAGTGTTGTTGGCAGCTTTAGACCTATGCTGTTTGTTCTCTGTTTTTATCTTTACAGTTTTTGGAATGTCTGTAGTCAGATGGCTTACCGAAGCCACGTCTGGAAATTAAACAGAGTACCAAAATAGTTTGCTGCAAAAATGAACTGACGAATAGTTCAAGGACGGAATAAGGCACAAAACCAACAGTGAGGAACGTCGTGGTCTGGGCCTATGCAAGGACTGCAGTACGAATTAAAATCTTTACAAGGTATTTGCTTTCCACAGGTTATACAATTGTTAACTTTTACTGACATCGGTTTAGAGCAAGAAAGGATCCCCCCAATGGGGTACTTGGCTTTTTTGAAGACTTCGGTTCTGAAACTCGAAAACGAAAATTTCAGAAGTCAGCCGACCAGCACTTGCAAACTGCTTCTGCTTTGGGTACCGTGCAGAAAAAAAGACTGATGTAATGGCGTCGGCTGCAAGCTTTATATCCCTGACTGACGTCATGGAAGATGAGACCGCATCCGATGCAGGACCCAAGTCTTTGATATTCAGGTCAGCTGAGGGCTACCTGCAGGCAGATAACCCAAATGTAATGACTGAAACAGTGAAACACTAATATCATCAGGAAAGTGTGGCCTGGTCTTTAGACTGGTGGAATGTGCTATGGTCTGCAGACACGACAACCTTCTGATGGGCAATGTAAATCATCTCAGTGGTAGCAGGCATAAGAGCCAGGGGCGAAGTGCCTCTGATGATTTGCTGCTGAGACCAGAGTATCTCTAAAACAAACTTAAGGGATATCCTTTCTTTCCCCTTTTTGGGGGAGAACTCAGCACCCTGCTGCCCCACATTTGCACAAATGGAGACTTTTTAACAGGGTGGCAAGAATCTGTTGAGCCTGGTATGCATGAAGGATTTTCTGCATTCTCTTCAATGTTTTCATACCAATCCCCTGGTAGATATTCCAGTTAGCTGAACCTCATTGCTCTGGGCCAAGGCAGATAACATATGGGATGTGGAAGTCTTCACAAGGACTGGACATACTACATATGTTTGGACCACTATTTCTGGGATGCATTTTTATAAAACTGCAATCTGTATGAACACCAGAAAACCATCTCTTGTGGAGAATGCAGAAGCAAAAACAACTAAAGATGGGACTTGCAGATGCCACCTACATAGCAGGTATGTGAAGACATCAGAGGAATTGTGACATCATCCTGAAACAGACTCAGCCAATGGTAGACACCCCCTAATGGTGAAGATGTAACCTATGAAGAACATCTGATGTTTCAGTTTTCTTAAGCCTGGAGACCCACATTTGTGCTTTTATTATACAGCTAAACAATTAAGCTGTCTATGGAAGCGTTTGTATATGTAATTTTTTTAAACCCAAAGCAGAATTCAAACACTTTTTCCCAAGGTAGACAGCAAATGTTGGAGGTGTGATGGAGAAGAAAGTACATGGGAATGTGTTTTTTTGGGAGTCTAATGAGTTAAGAGATTTTAAAAATTTCCAACAGAATATTCTGGCAGAAATATTGGGGAAGCAAATGGCTGTAACATAATTCCATTAAGGTTTTTGAAAAAAATAATCACTTGCGACACAGGCAAACTTACATTAACAAAAAAGTAATCAAACCATATTAACGCATTCACAAGACAGGATCAGACCTGCCCAGACATAGTAAAGCCTTGTTAAATGTAATTGTTTGATGTACATTGTGCAGCACCACGCACTGCCATGCAATTCTGCACCATAACCGAACATATAATTTTGACAATTTGTCCCTTAGATACAGCTGTAGTACATTAGTGTAGTCCCCAATCTTAGTACATTTCCAGTCTAAGAAGTATTGCTAGTGAGCTGTGACCTATTTAACCACCAGCCAAAAACAGTGTCAAAAATACCCATCTACAGAGCACCTTCTAGATCAGTCCTGAAAACACCCCTTAGTGAGAACAGTTCTTCAAACCTAGAATTATGGACAGCTGGAATACCAGTTTCTCTTGTCAGCCTTGTTGACTTGGATCTCCTGAGACAGTGTAGCAACTGCATCATGTATATATTGACAACCCTCTACTAATAACACTCAAGTGCGAGAGATGCATCTACACCAAGAATCTTGAATCCCAGCTCTCCAGCACTCGAAACAGTAACACTGAAGAGGTTTGTCAACTTAATCACCACTACTCATGCACATAGTACCACTACTCATACACATAATATGCATCCAACACAAATCAATATATGTGGAGGGTCTCTCAAAAAAAACTTACTGAAACACTAAAGACCTCCGAAACACAAGACTGCTACAACTAACAGTTCCCACTGCACCCAAGAGACACAGCAACACCAGTGTCACCTACCAAGCCTTCAAGGCGTAACACTCCAACCAAATTTTCTCGTCACTGGAGACTTCATAGTGAGACACATGGATGTCCTACTCACCAGATTAGATAAGGAGAAAGTTGCCTGTCAGATGCGAGGAGCCTAAACGAAAAATTGCAAACCATGGAAGCACTCCTATCACTGGAGGATGTAGATGTTTGTGCAGTCGCAGAAACCTGGTTCAAAGGCCTAAGAGAATACCTTGACTTTGGATGGCTACAATGCCTTCCACACATTCAGACCACAAAACAAACGCGCAAAATCCAAAGGAGGTGGTGTTTCTATCTATATTAGAGATAAATTCACCTCCTGACTAGGTAGACAGGATAACTCCATGGAGTTACTCCAAGTTCGGATTAATGTGGATATCACCCCCAACTCAAGTCACAGCTAGTTATAGATCTCCCTCCATGGATGATATGCATGAGACCTACTTGACCAAACTGGAGTCAATCTACATATTCCACTTTAGTCATGGGAGATTTCAATTATCCCATCAACTAGGAAACCTACTCTAGCCCTAACTCACAAGAGCAAAAGTTTGACTTTGTTAACGCAAATACCCTGGAACAAATTGTTCAAACCCCAACAAGAGGAACAAACACATTAGATCTGGTCCTCACTAACATGACAAACAGATGCACCATCTCAACTGGTGGAACCTCATTAGTTAAATCAGGCCACAAATCAGTTGCCTTTCAACTGGCACTAACACCAGAGCTCACAAAAGGCAAAGTCAGACTAAAAAACTTCACAAAGGCAAACTATACCCTCCTAGAAGAGGGTATAAAAGCATTCTAAGCCACACCCCCAGCTGGAAGTGGTTAACTACACCAAATCTTACACTAAAGTCTTGTACAATCAATTGTAAAAGTATAGACTCAGCTGTTCTAGAAAGAATCAAAGCCAGAGCCCCAAGTAGAGACAAGCCGCCTGGTGGATATTCAAACTCAACAAATGCAAAAACTTGCTGTCTATGAAAACTAAGGCAAGGCCCCAACAATGGAAAAGCACCCTTGTCAGCCTCAACATACAAATAAGACATGTCAAATCCTGTACAGCTAAATGAGAAAAACTTGGCAAGCACAGCTAAGTATAACCATGAGGCGTTTTTCACTACGTATGCAGCCTAAAACTAGTGACTAACAGTAACATACACACTAATTCCAGCAGAGAGAGCACACCTGCTGGTAGACAGATTTAGTGAAAAATTCACTCAGTTATCCTCTCCAAACTTATCACAACCCTTTCCCCCCACCCTACATATCCAAAGAGCAGGTCAGTAAAGCGTTGTTTAACTCAAAACAACAGTCTCTATGGGGCCAGATGGCATCCCAAGCTGTCAAACAAAATCTCACAGGGGATACTTGGCTAGGCTTAAAATGGCTCGCAAGGGCAGTTCGCCTAGTACTAACCTATGAATCTATGAAATAACATCACTAGTATTAAGTACAGCCTAACCATAGGCTATGTTCCTGCGGAATGGAGAACAGCAACAGTTATTCCCCTCTCACACTCTGGCATTATTGATAACTTATCAAACTGAATGCAAATCCCTTTGTCGTAGGATGGGTTGCCAAGTAACTCACAAACTGGTCACACACCATCAAAGTGGGTGACTCCACATCAACCAACAGACCAGTCACCAGCCCGGTGCCACAAAGTTCACTGCTGGGCCCCCTACTGTTTGGTATATAGTTCTCAAAAGTTCAGGCCAAAACTAAGGGTCTATGGCTGACCAAGTCTGCAAATGACTGCAATTATCAAATCCCCAAATAATATCAGTATACTTCAGGAGCGTTGTCTTAGTCACGGTCACAAACTGAATGCAAAGAAATGCATCATCATTCTCTTCTGTAAAAACTATGCCCCTTCACACTATCAAATTACCACCACCATCCTATCTACCTACAAAGTAGTAAGAAATCTGGGATCACAAGTACACTGTGACTAACTTTGACCACCACGTGTCTGCTTAGTAAGGAAGGATTTCCATGTAGCACACTTGATTAGCAAAGGCATCACACCTCCAGAGCAAAGGAGGTTATAACCCCTCTATACAGGTCACTAATCAGGACCATAACTGAGTATAATGCCTCTTTTGGCCTGTACTGTAAAAAGCACCTGCAGCAATTTGAGAGACCCTAGAGTTTTCTAACAAAGATGATCAAGGAACTCCAGTACTTGAATTACACAGACCGACTGAAGTCCCCGTCACTGAATTCAGTACCGTATAGACTTTTTGGGGAGACATATGCCTGGCTTACAAAGCTATCTCTGACCCAAACCTAATGAACTTGCTGCATATCCATAAATCAAATGGGACAACAGCCACCCATTCCATGGATCTAAATATTGCCTGAGACTCGAATAGGATGTGCTGGAGGGATAGATTTGTCTCCAGGCGACTGCTGTGTCTTTGGAATAGCCAGCCAATTCATATGAAGCACAGCACCTCTATGACACCAATCAAAAGGAACCTGGACAAGTGGATGGGGCAATTTAAATTCTTACTGGGGATAGCACCCACAACCCTCTTGGACATGGGCAGTCATTACTAAATACAATCTTGGCTATTGACTAGAGTATCACTGGTGTAACACTGGGATGAAATGGCTAGGTTTGAAATGACCTCCCGGGTCAACCGCCTAGTAACCTATGTCCTGACTGATCCGTTCCATAAGTCTTTCTATGCCTTTACATACAAAGGCTGGTCAGACTTCTCTCCTTAACTGCCTGGGCATGTGGAAGGTCCTCCCTTATGCAGGGGAATGACTGTAGCTATTCACCATTAGCTTGCAACAAAACCTGTTTGGAAGCAGAGATTCAAGAGTGTTGTTAGGGTATGTGTGTAGCTATATTTTAATACTAATTTAATAAAGGCATTAAAAACAAGCAGTCTAAAAGGTTACACTAGGAACAGTGATTATACTGCATGCACAAATCTCTGCAAGTTAAAATACACACACACTGAAATGCATAGATTTACATGTATACAAAACAGTACAAGGAGATGTGCAGTACGCTTTACTGCACTTATACTAAGTACACACACACACACACACAAGTATGTATATATAATATATGCATATGGTGTATTTTACTATAAAAGCACTTCTGCCCATTTTCTCTAAATGATAGCTGTGCAGGGTTATAATTAACTGTGAAATTCTGGTCTGAAATTTTCAGCAAAGTCATTTAAGGAACTCTTCTGTCAAACTACTGTTTAGTACTGCACACTTCAATTTATAAACCGATGTTATCACTTTACAATACCGCAACTGAGTTCAGGCAGATGAATAGGTCTCAGTGAGGAAGCTACCATATCAGTAGCACAGAGCTACATAAACATGTATACTGCTTTCCAGGTAAGACAGTTTTTAAATTATTCAGAAGAGTAATCATGTTGGTGGCAACTCCAAGAAAGTACAGTTGTGTAAAATCTTACCATAAACAGTAGATGCCTCTCTTCACTGTTGCAATATTCCTAATGTAAAGATCTCCTGCCAAGGATAGCCAAACATCTGGCCAGTATAACAATGCCTTTAGTATCTACAGGTACTGTACACTATATGCATGCTCACTGTATAAGGCGTAAAGTTGACGTACGCAAGTGCAAGTCAGAAATGAAAAGCCCCAGAAGGAACAGAATTGCTCATAGGAACCAGGAGGAACATGTGCATCCAGGAGAAAAGACAGAAGAATCCCTTGGCCCAGAGGGTAAGCAGAACAGGCTAGAGCAGAGGAGGTAAGAAGGAGGGAGTGAACAGTGAACAGAAGGACATCTACTTCTTATGGAAAGATTTTACACAACTGTACTATGTCCTTCCATATCAGTGTTGCAGTATATCTAACGTAAGGGAGAGTACAAAAGTTCAAGAGGACTTCTGAGGGTAGGCTGGCACTGAAGAACCCTCAAGAAACCCATGCAGGAGAACTCTGGCAAAGCCAGTTTTAGCCCTCGAAATAACATCCAACTTATGTTTAATGAATGCATGGACAGAAGACAAAGTAGCAGCCTCTAGTACGTAACTGATATCCAGCCTCTTGAAAAAAAGCACCAGAGGAAGCAACAGTTCTGGTAGAGTGAGCATTTACTGAAGGAGAAAAATATTTGCCATGAAAGGAATAACAAAAAAAAAATGGCTTTAGAAATCTAGGAAGAGATGATCTGCTTAGAAACAGCTAAACCCAGAGATCTGGAATGAAAAGACAAATAGCTGTTCAGATTTGCAAATAATTTTAGTTTTAGCCTAATATCTGAGCTGTCAATGCAAGTACAAGGTATGGTGTGAAGAACCTTCTCACTGGCAGACTGCAGAGAAAGAAAAAAAGAAAGGCAAATGAATAAACTGATTGAGGGACGACTCGCTGACCACCTTGGGCATAAAAGAAAGATTAGTATGAAAAGTCCCTGTGAAAAAAGTACAGTTGTGTACACTTACCATAAATGTAGATGTTAGAGTGTATTCACTGTTACAGTCATTACATCTGGGTAATCTGCTGGCAGGTTGCCCTCAGCTGGCCTGAATTCCAAAGTCTTGGGTCCTGCGTCAGTTGCTGTCTCCTCTTCCATGACGTCAGGTCGTCAGGGGTATAAAACATGCAGTCTACGCCATTTTTCTTTAGTTTTTCTTGCCCCCAAAAAGGTAGCAATATTATATAAATGTATCTATATACATGCATCAATATAAACTTTACCTTCATCTGCAAACAAATACACCACATAGGTTGTAGAAGACAGAGAAGGAAAGATAAACTGTAGAATGACAAGGGGATGGTGGGAGGGTAACCTGGACTGCAACAGTGAATACACTCGAACATCTACATTTATGGTAAGTGGACACAACTGTACTATCTTCTTCGTGTTTCACTGTTGCAGTCATTACATTTGGGTAGAATCCCAAAGCTATGGTTGGGAGGCTGGAGCTAAACAGCATTAGGTGCGGCTACACGGCCCTGCAGCACTGCAGTGGCAAAGCCTGCCCTGGACAGAGTAGAGAGACAAATGGTAATGCTTTGTAAAGGTGTGAACAGAACTCCAAGTAGCAGCCTCTAGAATATCTTTGGTACTCCTCTGAGAAAGGCTGCTGAAGTAGCTGCAGCTCTAGTGGAATGACAGCTAATGCCCTTGGGCGCAGGTTTCCCATGGTGTAACTAGCAGAAACAGATGCAGTGGCTTACCCACTTTGAAATTGTCTGCTTTGAGATAGCCTTTCCTTCTGATCCTGCAGCATATGACACTAGTAATTGCTCAGTTTTTCTTAGAGCTTTTGTCCTGCTCAAGTAGAATCTTAGCTGTCTGTGTACATCCAAGGAATACAGAATTCTCTCCCCTTTGTTCTGCAGATTTGGATAAAAAGTTGGCAGATGAATTGTTTGGTTAAGAGCCACACTGGAAACCACCTTAGAAATAAAAGTAGGATTTGTCCTCAGACACCCTGTCTGGGTAAAATAGGATAAAAGGCTCTACAGCCATGAGGGCCTGTAGCTCTGAAACTCTTCTTGCTGAAGTAATTGCTAGTAGCAGAGCTGTCTTCCATGATAAGAACTTTATATCAGCGGTAGCGGCTGGTTCAAATGGAGGCAGGGTGAGCTTTTCCAACACATAATTGTGGTCCCATGCAGGTCATGGTGATCTTCTAGGAGGCCTTAGGTTTTTGGTTCCTCTAAGATACTGCTTTAGTAAAGGATGAGAAAAGATTGGTGGCTCTGTATTGTAATGAGCCGAAATGGGAGAGGCATGGATTTTGATTGATGAGAAAGATAGGCCTTTGTCAAGCATCTATTTTATTTATTTATTTATTTTACATTTGTTGACCGGGCTAGTCCAACTGGATCGTTGTCCATTTTCAGTGGAGGCCCGGGGAGAAAAGCTCCACAGATTAAAGCATGGTTATAGAAATACATGTAAAATAATCACTTATGATATAGGCAAAGAGCAAAAATACAAGGATATTAGTTCAGGTCAGGTTATGCAAATCTAACAAAAAACAAATAATACCAACTATGTAATACTAATTATCTAGTAAAAACAAGCAAATGAAAATTTTTTTTTTTTTTTTTTTTTTACAACAGTAGTAACAATAGAATCATAAAGTTATTTGTGATTAGAGAGAAAGATTGGAGTGTTAAATAAATACAAATATAGTTGAAAGATGAAAGTAGGTTAGTCTGGATTGGTACAAGAGCAGAGCCAGAAATTGTTCAGATGTGAAAGAAGTTGTTTCTTAAAGAAAGGAAAAGTGGCTATAGAGGAGATATGTAAGGGAAGGTTATTCCATATTTTGCCAACTGAGTTGGAGAAAAGGCAGTTCCCTGCAGAGTTTGAAATTCTGGTAATGTTAACTTGTAGCTTTTGGGAGGAGCGTAGTTGTTTTAAATTATTATAGGGAGTCAAGAGGTTGCTAAGAGCTGGTGTTTTTGAGGGTTGATATAAAATTTTATGTGCTATTAAGAGTTGTTGATAGATAATCTTGTTAGGAAGTTCCAGCCAGTGTAGTTGTTTTAAGTTTAGGCAATGGTGAGTTCTATATTGAGATGCAGTGGCAAATCGAGCTATGTTGTGGTAAGATGTAGACAGTTTCCTAAGGTTACCTTTAGAGAGATTAGTGTAGATAGAGGAAGCATACAGAAGGGTAGAGAGAAGATGTGATTGTGCTAAGGTAGTCCGTGCCTCAGGTGTAAGGAAGGGTATGATTCTGTATAGTGAACCAATCTTTTTATTAACTGCTTTTATTGTGTTACTAATGTGATGATCAAAGCTAAGATTATTATCAATAGTAACACCAAGCAGTTTTGTAGTGAAGTCGGGGGAAATGTGGGAGTTATCACTTGCAGTGATAGTAAAATTTAGTTGAGTAGATTTGTGTGTAGGTGAAAAAAGTAATAGTTTTGTTTTCTTGTTCTATCTCAGTTAAGTATTGTAATATCTGAGGAATATGTGGTTCTGCTGTATCAGTTCCTTGTGCTCGATTCCAAGCACAGAATCTCTTCCATTTGTCAGCATAAGATTTTCTAGTACTAGGCCTTCTGGCTTCCAAAATGACATCCATCACAGCTTTACTGAGAGGTGTCGTTCGTATGATTACATGATTAGCCATGCTGCCAGGTTCAGAGTCTGTAGTTGATTGTGCAGGATCTGATTGTTTGCTGGGACAGTACTTGTGGTCTGAGGCAAGGTCCAAGCTGGGTATTGAGACAAGTTCCTTAGGATTGGGTACCAGTATTGGCGGGGCCAGTCCGGGGCAATTAATATCATCTTTGGCTTCTCTTGCCTGACTTTTAGAAGGACCTGGGGTAGAAGAGGCAGAGGAGGGAAGGCGTAAACTGACAGGTTTTTCCAACTGAAGGATAGGGCGTCCACTTTCCATGCTTGTCTGTGATAAGTCCTTGTGCAGAATCTTTTCAATTGATAATTTTTGGGAGAGGCAAAAAGATCTATGTCTGGGCTCCCCCAATTCTCTGTTATGTTGAATACTTGTGGATTTAGTTTCCACTCGTGAGTATCCATAAGGTTTCTGCTTAAATCGTCTGCCAGTGTGTTCTGTTTACCTGGCAGGAATTGAGCTTGAAGATTTATTTGGTAGGTCAAAGCTGTGTCCCACAGTGCCATGGCTAATCTGCAAAGGGGGTATGAGTGTGTGCCCTCCTGCTTGTTTATATACCACATGACTGTGGTGGTGTCCATCTATCAGTAGTTGTCCTGGATGAAGCAAGTCTTTGAAGGCTGTTAGGGCATTTTGAACAGCTAGCATCTCTTTCTAGTTGATATGTAGATGCATTTGAATTGGTGCCCATATGCCCTGAATGCATCTTCCTGCCATGTGGGCCCCCCATGCATTATCTGATGCGTCTGTTAAGGTTTGGCTGGCAGGGGGTAGAGTGAAGGGCCGTCCCATGTTTTGGTGACAGGCCTTTGCCCACCATAGGAACTCCTGTTGCAGGCAGGGGATGAGAGGGATCATTGTTTCCAGACTGTGTGAATGTTGACTCCATAAACATTTTAGGTACCATTGAGGTTTCCTCCTATGCAATCTGGCATATGGAATTAGTAGGATGCAGGATGCCATGAAACCCAGAGCCTGCAGAATTTGTCTTGCAGAAGACTGGGTTTTTGTTGCCATCAGTTTGAAGCAAGTCGCTTTGTCTTCATTTTCTTTAAAACCTCTTCTGCCTTAATACCAACAGAGAATCATGCTGTAAAGGCGCATCTAGCAATTTAGCTTTAACATGATCAGGCAAATTTTGTTCCTTTAACCAGGCATGCCTCCTAATCATAGATCCAGCAACTATGGCCCTGCAGGAGGCCTCTAAAGAATCAAAACCACATTGCAAAGTATGCTTTCCAACTTGTTCAGCTGCATGCAATAATTCCTGCAATTCCTTATTTTCTGCACATTCTAAACTCATCATTTTCTGTTTCAGCAGTCCCATAACATGTTGTTGGTACCTAAGCATATGAAACTGACAGTTACGGCCCTAATTGCCAAGGTTGCAGATGTATAAACCTTTTTTCCCCATCTGTCCAGCGCCCTTGAATCTGTCGGAGGGTATAGAGTTTTTTGCTGTTGAGGCCTTAACTCCCTTTAGACCCTGTGAAATAGTTTCAGGATCAGCAGCAGGGTTTCTAAATAAAAATTTCTGAGACAGGGACCCTGTAATACCGGTCAGGCTTGTGGAGAGCCGTAAGTAGAGAGTCAGGGGTCAGGCTTGACTCCGAAAAAACATCATCCATAATATCTAACACAGGGGGAATGGCTAAAGGCTTGTGCTGAGGGAGAAGGAGGAAATCCCTGAGCCTCTTTTTTGATTCTGAGAAGTCTAGACTCTCCCAGTGAAAATGCTCCCTCAAATTATGCAAGGTTTCTCCAAATGAATAATCCTCAGGAAAAGATGCAGATGGAATGGACTCCTCAGCATCAGAATCCTCATAAGGAGGTAAAGATAATTCCTGATCAGAAGAGGAATCAGAAGAAATAGCCACCTGATCTGCAGATTCATACTCAGTGTCTTGCCTAGGCCTCTTATATGGAGGGGGATGGGTACCCGTGATCAAGGTAACAAGGTATTCAGCCATTTTGATCATCTGTTTTTTAAACATAGAGGCCTGTGCATGTGGCTCAGGAATCTTTTTTTAGTTTTTGAAGGTGTCTTTGCCTTTGGTTTTTCAGCTTTCATCAGTTTGATATAAAAATGCTGAGGTCTGAATACACCCTCAGAAGCCGGTGCCTGCTCAGTGGCTCCGGACCCATCCGAGGGAGATGCATCCGACAGTCCAATACCTTGAGTATCTTGCGGCATGCCGGACTCCACATGAATGTCGGTAGAGGCCTGCGACTCGAAGGTAGCGGGTATCGGGCTGCGAAAGCGCCTGAGTACCAGCGTACCGGCGACTGGCTTAGGAGAAGCTTAGTTGTCGGTTTTGGATCTCGACTGCCTTTCTCTGTCCTTTTCTTTGCGCTTTATGTACTCAGGTAGCCGGATTGCTATCAGACAACATCTCTGGGTAGTTAAATCCATTTCCAAAATACTTAGATGCAAAAATATACAGACGCTTAATGGTGCATTGGTTAAATCTAGCACAAAACCGACAGCCAGACACGTTGTGATCAGGGCCTAGGCAAGGAATACAGTATAAATGGAAATCCTTATGAGGTATTTGCTACCCACAAGTAATACAATTATTAACTTTTTCTAATATCGGTAAAAAGCAAAAAAAAAGTTTCCCCAACGGGGTACTTTGTTTTACTGAAGACTTCATTCTGAAACTCAAACGCGAATATTTCAGTAATCGGCCGACCGGCACTTGCGAAACGCTTCTGCTTCGGGCACCGCGTGGCAAGAAAGACAGAAGAAAATGGTGTCAGCTGCATGTTTTATACCCCTGATGACCTGATGTCATGGAAGAGGAGACAGCAACCGATGCCGGACCCAAGACTTTGGAATTCAGGCCGACTGAGGGCAACTGGCCAGCAGATTACCTGAATATAATGACTACAACAGTGAAACACGAAGAACATCTAAGGAAGGAAGATCTGCCATCAGGGCCTGAAGTAAAATCCAAAAGAACAGTCTTCCAATTACAACACTGTAAGAAAGCTGAAGCGGCAGGCTCAAAAGGAGCCTTAGTCAATTTTTAAACAAAACTGAGGTCAACAGGAAGGCAAAATAAGCTTCCTGGGAGGCCTACTATGAAGGATATCTTATAAAACGGTCTGCAAGCCAGAGCAGGAGTCAAGAGCAGACAAGCAGACTGCTGAAAGGGGTGATTTACTGCAGAATATGCCTACCACCACACAGCAGATCACACATACAAGAGAGGACCAGAACATCCGCAGACAGAGAATCCTGATGGGGAGAAATGTACCAGACAAACTTCTTCCGTTTGGACAAATGATTTCCTGGTACTGGGCTTCCTGGCCTCTTGCAGGACCCAAAGCACATACACAGAAAAAAGGTGCCTAAGAGATCAAAGCTGTATCACCCACCGCATCAGCTGAACAGTGGACAAGTGAGGATGGATAAAACACCTATTGTCTTGTGTGAGAAGGTCCACCTGAAGGAGTAAACTTGCGTTGACTGCCCCTGGCTAGGTAAGAAAAAAATGGGGAACCAATGCTCTCTGGGACAAAAGAGAGTAATCAAGATTTTGGAAGAGTCCTGCCCAATCTTGTGCAAAACTCTCAGAAGCAGAAGGGGAGGGAAAGTATACAGACACCTCGCCTTCCAAAGAGGAGACAGGACATTCACTTTCCAAGCCAGTGGACTTGGAACTCTAACAGAAAAGAGGAAGTTGTCTGTTCAGAGGAGAGGCAAAAAGATCCGAGTACCACCCCATCAACGGACAATGTCTAGGAACACTTATCTGAAGTATCATTCATGAGCTTGTGTCCTGGGCCTGCTCAAATAGTCTGGCAATAAATTGTGCTGTTATAGAATGTAAATCAGCCTAAAGAAACAACTGATACTTGGACAGCTACATCCCTGACCTGAAGAGCTAGCTTGCAAATAAGGTAGGACCTTATACCCACTTTGCTTGTTGACATACCACATCACTGTACTATTGTCTGTGAAAACTTTGTGGAGCCCGGGATGAAACAGTGTATATGAAAAGCCTGGAGAGCTAGAAGCCGTGCCCTCATCACCTTGTTAACTTCTAAGTTAACTTAAACTTATTTTTTTTAAAAAGTTCAAACAAAACTCTTCCAATTCCATTCCTTATGTATGCCTCTTGGCTGTAATACATTAAATTTCAGTATCAGGATGGATTCCTTTTTTCTTAAAAAATATTTAATACTTTCTTCATTTAGAAATTCATCCTTTACTTGTTCTAAAATTCAAACCCTTAAACTTTCCAAATTACGTTGTTTCATATTAAAATGTTGTGCTACTGGACTAAATATCCTTTTGATTTTTGGCATCTCTGATGTGTTCTTTTATTTTCGTTCAAGCACCTTTTTGTCTCTCCTATATAAAAAATTAAAAAAAATAAGTTTGTTAATTGAATAATTGTTTAAAGGTTAATATACAAGATGACTGTTTTTAGAAAATGGATGTACTCTGTTAAAGGCTATGTTGTAGACAAGGCGCTAGAGTGAAGAGCATTGGAGTGAAGAACATTGGTTTTGGAATAAAATATAACACTTTTGCAGTCTATTCTCTATCAGTTGGGATGGGGTTTTTTTGAGGACTTAGCCCTAGCCCTCTTAGGACCCTGAGTAATGACCTTTAAGTCAGCTGTAGGGTTTTAAAAGAGATACCTGAGGGTGTCTTGTACCCTATATATCTGTCTGGCTTCCTGGGGGCAGTGAGTCCAGATTCCAAGACTACATCCTCCACGACATCCAGGATTGGGGGAATGGCCAGATGTGTGTGTGTGGCAGGTCAATGAACTCTGTCTCTTCTTTCACTGAGGGTAATCCTGTGCCTCCCAGTGAAAATGCTCCCTGAGGGAATTTAGTTTCCCCGAAAGAGAAGTCCTCAGGCAGGGAGGCAGAAGGAATGAGGTCCTCAGCATCAGAATCCTCAAATGCTTCAAAAGGCTGCTCTTCAGTATCAGACTCTTCTAGTTCAGACCCTTCTGACTCCTGGTTAGAAAGACTCAGGGGAAGTGTCCCTCTTCCTTTTGGCTGGGGGGTGGCTTGGGTAGGCTGGCTTCCTCTTATCAGTGATTAAATCCTCTGTCATTCTGAGCAGCTGCTGCGACGGTAGGCAGGCTGGATGGAAGGAATTCGGTGGCTGGGCTGCTGGGATGGGGTCTTTTTAGGGGTGGTTCTGGTCCTCGTGGATTCAATGGCCTTATGCAAGGTTAGTTTAACCAGCAGTGTGGCTGTAGGTCTCTGCCTGGCGTCAGTCATTGGTACGGTCTCTATGGAAGCCAGTGCCTGCAAAGTGGCTCAGGACCAGACTGTAGGCCAACATACCAGTAGGAGAAGATGGACCCGGCGGCGTACCAGACTCCAAATGGATCTCAGTAGAGGCCTGCAACATTTCCTCGGCTGGCGTCAAGGGCTGCGAAGGTGCCTCACTGAGTTCAGCTACTCTAATGGATGGAAGGCTAGCTGACTTCAGATCAGAACAGTCAGAGGGCCTAACTCTCTGAGGCCTATCCTTTTCCTTATCTTTCTTCTTTTTTGGAAATTCAACAGCAGCCTGACCAACCGATGCCATTTCGCAGTGAGGAATACTCTCGGTGAAGTGTCTAGCTACAATTTCAGCCCTCCTCCTAATAGTCCTATCACTAAAATAGAGCACAGAACAGACATCTGGGGACATTGTGCAGGTGGATCCACAAGGTATGAAAGTCTTGGTGTAGGATCAGTTTTCTACAATGGGGACAATTATTAACTTTCTCTGACATCACTTAAATACAAGGAAAGGTTCCCCAGTGGGGTACTTCGCTTTAGACAGTAACTCCATCCCTCTGGCAACAGCCGACCGATGAACTCGCAAAGTTTTTGCTTTGGGCTCCACGACAAGAAAGACTGGTGTAATGGCATTGGCTCCCTCATTTTATAGCCCTGATGACTTGACGTCAGCTTCACACAGCAGATGGAGGTAAACCCTTTACTCTGGTATTCAGGCTGGCCAAGGGGTACCCAGCAGAGATAATCCACAAGTGATGATTGCAACAGTGAAAAACGAAGAATATCTGAAAAGGTATGGAAGAAGCTGAACCCAAAAATTTCCTAAAAGTGGATGGATGGGGATATGAAGGTAGGCATCCTTGAGATCCTGGGACCAGAAAGGTCTGGGGAAGAAGAAGAGGAAATAAAGTTAAAAGGGACATTCAAAAGGAGGGGGGACCTTAAGAAAGGTGTTGAGTTGAGAAAAGTCCTGAACTGAACTCCGGGTGCCCTCTTTCCTGGGAAAAAAAATACTCTGAAATAAAAAAACCCTCCCTGGGCAGAAGGCATATCCAGAATGGTGCCCTTGGACAAAAGAGAATGAAGCACCTCTGAGAAGAGAGGAAGAGGTTCCAGAGAAAGTTGAGAAATGCCCAGAAAGCGAGGAAGAGATTTCCAAACCATAAAAATACCCTTGGCAGATAAGACATAAATTCAGAGTCTGTTGTGATCTGTAACCAATTTGGAAGGGCCAGGGAAAGAAAGGGACAAGGGAAAAGGGAAGCAAACTGTCAAATGAAACCTGGCTTGTTCTGAACAGGTGGTTTCTGAAAAATAGGGATCTGTGTAGATTCAGCAGGAAACTTGGAAAATGAGATTTAAAAAGTTCAGCAGAAGTGGCACCACAAAGATTTTTATTATCCAAAGAAACATCCAATGATTTTGCCTTAAAGTTATCAGATAAAGCAGATCGTTTTGATGCTTTCTAAGCTCTTTGAAGGGTAGGAATTTAAGTGGTTGTTTTAACCATTATAAACATGCACATGACTCCGGAACAGAACACTGTATACAAACCACATTAACAGGAGGTATTCCTATTGGCTGTTTTCCATGTGGCCATTGCTCCAATTGCAACAGTTAATAAAACCAAGCAATTTTCCAGTAGAAATTCTTCTGTGGTGTATGACACAAATTTTTTTGCCAATTGTAGTTCCGACTGGGTCATATATTTGGCCACATGCTTCTGTGGGTCATTTTATATAGGACAAACGTCACGGCCACTGCGATTCAGGATTTCTGAACACATTAGCAGCATTAAAAAATGTAAAGTTCAAAATGTACTGTACAAACATCATATCCTACATCCCACTGCAAAGTTTTCTTTTACCATTATTGATATTATTAAAGGCAAGAAGTTGAATAAAATGGGTCTACATTCTTTGCTAAACTCTAAGGAGAGAAAATGGATTATCAAGTTAGGGTGTTTATTCCCACCAGGTCTCAATGAGCAATTTTAGGTTAACCAATCATTCTGTCTTTTGACTATTTAAACAGCTTTGGATGATTTTTTCACACTGAAGGTTGTGTGTGGATTGCCAGCCGAAACCGGTCATTTAATTTTGCTGTTTTATAATAAAACATTCATCAGAATACAGTTTGCTGGTTCTGTTTTTTATTTTTACTTGAAGTGGATCCATGGAGCCGTGCATTGCACTCGTGTAGGAAATTCTTGTATTTTGTTACACAACGTCTCACATCCTGCTGGGAGCCTGCTTGCCTGATGCAGCCTGTGGATTTTCTCTACAGCCTATAAGCTTATTATTTCTTTGGATGGTTGGTTCTCCTAACTCATCTTATGTTCCATCTAACTGGTATTCACTCGTTTCCTTTGTTGCCTATCTTATTTTTGTTTTTTTTTTACTGGAACTACCTCTTGGGATTTATTTTGACTGGAACTAACATCGTGCACTGGGACTATCTCAACGCTATTTCGTAGTTCCACCATTCTGAGCATCTGCCACTGAGAGTCTACATTTTCGTTGTATTGATCAACACTTTTGTTTTTTCGATACTTATAACTTCTTACACTACGTACTGGACATAATTTGACCAGGACTTGATTTTATTTTACGCGTGAGCTAGCGACCGCCATGTTTGTATACCAATCCTTTTTGGATTATTAACCTTAATATGGATATATCAGCCTTCATTTCATGGTTTTCTGACTAAATGGATATTCGTGGATGTCTATAAATCATGGGACCACGGTTATCTACAATAACACTCGAATAAACGGGACTTTGTGATAAGTACTGTACAATGTTTTTTTTCAATTTGTATCCAATTGGACATATTATATTGTTATTTTGAGACTTATATTTAGGTCCTTTTGATACCAACAACCAATTTTGGGGCATTAACAATTGTTTTGTGCTCTGGACAATATTTGATATAGTGATTGTGTTTATATATTATGTTATGTCTTTAACAAATGTCTTCTATCAGGACTTACAGCAACTTTATACAGTGGCATTTTTTAGTCGCCTATTAGCCATTGTAGGTGTTGGAAGGCTATGGTTGCTATCATGCCAATACACATATATCCAGTTTAGGTCTTGGTTTTATGTATAATTTGTGATGATTTGATACATAACTTGAAGAAATGGGATTTCTTAATATATAAGGCATATATATTCTTTCATCAACCGGGTATATCATATTTTGTCATTTCTAATATGGGAATACTACCATTGAGGCACTAACAGTTGCAAATATTTAACATACTATATTATCATCCCACATTTTGGGATGATTTTTTGAATTTAATTAGTCATGCATCCCCTTTTGGATACGATTGGTATATGTATTCCCTATTGAATTAACATGGTGAAATATTTCAAGATCATTGTGTCTTTTGGCTTAGTATATCAAGTAAATATTAGTTGTATCAGCTAGAAAAGTACAATTTTGTACCTACCATAAATGTAGATGTCCGATAGATATGCAACTGCAGTCCTGACTTATGGGTTGTCCTGCCTCAGGCAGCCCTTCGGTCGGCCGGATTCCAAAGTCCAGGTCCGGCGTCGGCCGATGTCGCCTACTCCCTGACGTCAGAGCGGCTGGGGTATAAAGGCATCCGCCGACGCCATCTTCTTCAGTGTTTCTTGCCCCAGATGCCAGGTGCCCTCCAAAGAAGGCTAAATTTGGTGAATGGATAAAAAAATTCCAGACATGCACAACAGTAATAAACAGATACACCATAACAGATATCCCCAGCTAATAGAGGAAAGGGGGAAAGGACCCAAAAGGAAAATTGCAGAGGGGTAGGAGGGAGGGAAAACCTGACTGCAGTTGCATATCTATCGGACATCTACATTTATGGCAGGTACAAAACTGTACTATGTCCAAGAATGCAACTGCAGTCCTGACATATGGGTTGAATACCATAGCCAAGCTGGGGGTGGTAGGATCTAAGAAAGGGATGGTGTAGCTAAAATGCCCTGCAGGACTGCCGAAGCAAAGCCTGCTCGGGATCTGGAGTATAAAGGCAGGTTTGTAGTGTTTGGTAAATGTATGCACGGAGCTCCATGTAGCAGCCTCTAGAATGTCCTTTGTAGCCACTCCTCTTAGAAAGGCTGTGGATGTGGCTATAGCTCTGGTGGAGTGTGGCCTAATATTGACTGGCACACCTTTTCCATGGAAAGAGTAACAGAATCTGATGCAGTGCCCAATCCATTTTGATATTGTTTGTTTGGAGATTGCCTTTCCTTGCACTCCAGCAGCATAGGCTACAAATAGTTGGTCATTCTTTCTGGTGGTCTTTATTCTGTCCAAGTAGTAGCGTAATTGTCTGTGTATGTCCAAAGTGTGCAGCAGCTTTTCCCCCTTATTTTGAGGATTGGGAAAGAAAGTAGGCAGGTGAATTGCTTGATTTAGAGACACCCTGGATATCACTTTTGGCATGAATGAAGGATTGGTTCTTAGAGAAACTCTGTCCTGATGAAAAATGATAAAGGGAGGTACTGCCATAAGGGCCTGTATCTCCGAGACTCTTCTTGCTGAGGTAACTGCCAACAGCAAAACCGTTTTCCAGGAGAGAAATTGCAATTCTGAAGATGCTGCTGGTTCAAAAGGAGGATGAGTTAATTTTTCCAAGACGAAATTGAGGTCCCATGCAGGTACTGGTGGTTTTCTGGGAGGTTTGATATTCTTTATCCCTCTTAGAAACTGTCTTAGCAAGGGATGCGAAAACACAGGTGGGTAACAGTTGTATTTTGCTGAGATTGCTGAAGCGTGAATTTTTATGGAAGAATGAGAGGCCACTATGAAACATTTCTGCCAAGTATTCTAATATCTGTGGTATGCTCATTACTGATGCATCCTGACCCTTGTTGGCATTCCAGATGATTAATCTCTTCCACTTGGCTGAATAGGTTTTTCTGGTGGAAGGTCTGCATGCTTCCAGCAAGATTTCTTGTACTTTTTCGGAAAGAGAGATATGGGTGAAAGTCATGGAACCCTCCAAGCTGTCAGCTGCAATGTTTGCAGGTTTTGATGAACAGTCCTGTAATTGTGCTGAGTTAGAAGCAGAGGCCATTGAGGCAAGGGCCACGGTTTGGTGTGAGTTATGCTCAATAGCAATGGATACCAGTGCTGCCTTGGCCAGTCTGGAGCTATCAAAATTCCTTTTGGTTGTTCTGCTTTGATCTTCAGTAACACCTTGGTCAGTAATGGTAGAGGAGGGAATGCATAAATTGTTAGGGAATTCCAGCTGAAGGAGAGAGCATCCGTTCTCCATGCTAGAGGATGGTGCGTCCTTGAACAGAACTTCTCCAGGTGATGATTGAGGTGAGAAGCAAATAGATCTATGTCCGGTCTTCCCCATGCACTTGTTATTTGTGAGAAAATGTGTGGATGCAGCATCCATTCGTGCGGATCCAAGAAATTTCTGCTCAGCCTGTCCGCCAGAACATTGTCCTTGCCTGGAACAAACTGGGATTGCAAGTGGATGTTCAGTTTCAGAGACTTTTCCCAAAGAGTCATTGTTAGTCTGCAGAGGGGGTAAGAGTGAGTGCCTCCCTGCTTGTTTATATACCACATGACAGTGGTGTTGTCGGTCTTTATTAGCAGATGGCCTTGTTGAAGGAATTTTCCGAAGGCCTCGATTGCATGTATCACTGCCAACATCTCTTTTTGATTTATGTGCAGATGCATTTCCCTGGGAGTCCATTGCCCTTGAATGCATCTGCCCTCCATGTGCGCCCCCCATCCATGATCTGAGGCGTCTGCTGTAATGGTTTGACTTGCTAGAGGTTTGTTGAAAGACATGCCTTTGTTTAAATGACTTGCTTGAGCCCACCACAAAAATTCCCTTTGCAGGCATGGAATGAGTGGTATTACGTCTTCTAGATTGTGGCTGTGTTGAGATCATAAGCTTTTTAGGTACCATTGTAGCTTTCTCATGTGTAGTCTTGCCAGAGGTACCAGAAGAATGCAAGATGCCATGAACCCCAGGGCCTGCAGGATTTTCCTTGCGGTCAGCTAGGTGAGCTTTGCTAGGCTTTTGAAGTAATCTGGTAAATGTTCTTGTTTCTCCTCTGTGAGGAAAGCCATTTGTGATTGTGTGTCCAATTTGGCTCCTAGAAAAATAATCTGTTGGGATGGCAGTAGTCTTGATTTTTGAATGTTGACTGTGTATCCCAAAGCCTGTAGTAATTGAATGACATAGTCCAAGTTTCTTATCAAGGTTTGTTTGCTGTCTGCTTGTATAAGGCAGTCGTCCAGGTAAGGGTATATTTGAATCCCCTGGAGCCTGCAATGTGCAACTACTGATGCCAGGCATTTCGTGAATACTCTGGACGCAGTAGATAAGCCAAACGGCAATGCTGAGAATTGATAATGCTCTGACCCTGCAAGAAATCTGAGGTATCTTCTGCAACTGTGTCTGATAGGGACATGCAGGTATGCCTCCTTGAGGTCCAGAGTAACCAGCCAAGACCCCTTGCCCAGCATGGGAAGGAGTTGCTGTAAAGTCAGCATTTTGAATTTTGGCACAATGAGAAAAGTGTTTAGAGCGGACAAGTCCAGTATAGGTCTCTATTGTTTTTCTTTTCTTGGAACAAGGAACAGTCTTGAATAGAATCCCTGGCCTTGTTCCTGAGGAGGAACCTTTTCTATTGCTTTTATCTGTAACAGCTTTGAAACTTGTATGAGTGCCTCTGCCCTTTGATTTTGTGGCAGGTTTGGTATGCCTTGTCTCGTTGGTAAGGTATGGAAGTGGAACCTGTAACCTTTGTCTACTATGTCCAGAATCCATTTGTCCTTGGTTAAAATGTGCCAGTTCTTTGAGAATAAGGTAACTTTCTGCCTAGAGGTGCTTCTCTTTGAGCCCTGGTCGGCGGAGTGAAAGTCAAGTCATTGTGATTGTCCCTGTGGTGCAGCTGAACTCCCTGCGCCACTTCTCTGATTTGGTGGTTGCCATTGGCGGCCCCTGTAGGAGCCTCGGTATGGACCTCTACCTCGAGCACGCCTGTTTTTTCCCCTTTGAAACTTGTCAGTGTCTGGAAAGGACCAATTCTTTGAAGGCCAATTCCTGCTGAATCTGGGTGGCTGAACCTGGAGGAAATCCTTGACTGTCTGCACTGATTTAGCCTTTTCCTCAATAGACTTCAACACATCCTGTGCATTAGCACCAAAAAGCTTCTGTTTTTCCAGAGGTGCATCTAGCAGCTTTACTTTAACATGGTCTGGCAGTGGCTGTTCTTTCAGCCAAGCATGTCTACGTATAATGGCCCCTGTCATAGCTGCCCTACATGAAGCTTCCAATGCATCATAACCACAATGAAGAAAATGATTGCTAACCTGCTGAGTATTATGAGCCAAATCCTGCAATGCCTTTCTATCTATAGGCTCAGGAGAGGCTAACTTTTTCTGCAAATCATCCATTAAGTAATCCTGGTACTGAAACGTATGAAAAAGGCAGTTGAGTGACCTCATGGCAAGGGTGGAAGAGGTATAAACTTTTTTGCCCCATCTTCTCCAGGGACCTAGATTCCCTGTCTGTGGGCAAAGGGTTTTTGGCCGAGGAAGTAGCCACTCCTTTGGGCCCCTGAGAAATAGATTCTAGATCCACAGAGTGGGCCTTAAAGAGATGCTTATGAGTTTCAGGAACCCTGTAATATCTGTCTGGCTTGACAGGAGCAGGAGGGAGAGAATCAGGGGAAGCACTGGAGTCTCAGTATACATCATCCAAGACATCCAACATTGGAGGAATAGCTAATGGTCTGTGCTGGGGTAACTTAAGGAAGGTACGTAGCCTTTTCCTGGAGTCAGAAATTCCTGACCCTGCCACTGAAAATGTTCTCTCATGGAGCGGAGAACCTCTTCGAAAGAAATATCCTCTGGAGGAGAGGCAGAAGGAATTGATTCCTCAGCATCAGAGTCCTCGTAGGCCTGGAAGGATTCTTCCTGGGTATCGGAGTGCTCTGAATCCCTAGAGGCTTCATCTGAAGAGAGGGTATCTGTCTGCTCAGTCCTAGGCCTTTTATCTGCAGGAGGCTGAGAACCTCTGTCTGGATACGACTGAGAACCTCTGATTAAAGAGATTAGATCTGCAGCTAGGGTCATGATCTGTTTATCAGAAGAGGGGCCCTGGGAAAAAGTTTTAGGAGGATGGGCCTTAGCCTGGCTGGCAGCCTTAGCATGTGTGTAGGCCTTGATGGACATGGAGACCGGAGGCCTAGCTGCCCCACGTGCAGGAGTAACTTTATCCACTGGTATGGTGTCAGGTAAATCTTGAGCTTCGGTTTTGGGAGGAAAATCAACAACCGGCACCGGGGAAACCTCCGGAACCGAAGTACGCGGTAAAGCGGTGTCGTCGGCCTGGAGCGGTTGAATTACTGCCTCCGAAGAGACTGATGCACTCGCGGAAGGCTTAGGCGTGGTATCGGTGGACGACGCGGGCCGAGGATGTCGGTCCCGATCCTTATGGTTGTTCCGACGGCATGATATAAGCGTAATTTTTACCAAAAAAGTCTTCGGCAAATTCTGCCCGGCGACTGAGTGTGCGCTTATTAAAGCAAGCACAGGCAGAGATGTCGTGGTCTGGGCCCAGGCAGGGAAGGCAGTAAGAATGGAAGTCCTTATGAGGTATTTGTTTACCACAAGAAAAAGAATT
Source organism: Protopterus annectens (assembly GCF_019279795.1). NCBI lineage: Eukaryota > Metazoa > Chordata > Ceratodontiformes > Protopteridae > Protopterus > Protopterus annectens. The sequence goes on along the minus strand of NC_056746.1, from coordinate 746,354,389 downwards.
ACTAACTTTTTCAATTTTTTCTGACATCGGCTGAGGCAAGAAAAATGTTCCAACGAGGTACTTAGCTTTTTGATGACTTCGGTAACTGAAAACACAGGAGCTGACCGACCGGCATTTGCGAACTGCTTCTGCTTCGGGCACCGCGCGGCAAGAAAGACTGAATAAGATGCTGTCGGCGGATGCCTTTATAGCCCAGCCGCTCTGACGTCGGGGAGTAGGCAACATCGGCCGACGCCGGACCCGGACTTTGGAATCCAGCCGACTGAAGGGCTGCCTGAGGCAGGGCAACCCATATGTCAGGACTGCAGTTGCATTCTTGAAGGACATCTGCTTTTTTTCTGACTAATTCAGAATTTGAAGTTGGCCTTAAAGATTTATTGCTGTTTCTATAACTACCATTTTGTTATTTATTTGGCTATTGCTTACAATGTCAAACCACAATTCTGGATTCTTGCCTTGACCAAATATTATTATTTAGTCATTGGCAGTAGGCACTAATTTTGGCTAAGAGTACAGATATCATCAAGCCACTTAATTTGCTCCTTTATATGCCAAGCTAACTATTGACTAAATATTCTCAAGGTTCATTTTAAACATATGCTTTGACCAGTCTGGGCATTGGTATCACATACCCCTCGGGATTAGATATTATTTTGATCTTTTACCCTTTACTGCTTCCAACAGGCGTGTGTTCTTTTTTCACACTGATTGTTAAATATTGAGATGTAGCATTTAATAATTCATAATTGTGCTATTATTGTCTCATGTTTATTGTGAGCCATTTAACGTAGTTGATTTTGGGCTATTATTGTTAAATTTGGCTCTTGGTTGGTGTCCAACATGGATCTGCTGAGTTTGGTCTCCGGATTGTCTGTTGACCGTGATGACCTGGGTGTATTCGGTCTTGGACCACATACTGAAGGTTCTGATATTTCAGAACCACAGGGCCCGGAAACCATATGTAATATTGGTTTTGATAACCTTTACAAACATCTTAAGATATTAAGGACAAATGTTTGGCACTCTAAAATTATTTAAGGCATATATTGCCAAAAACATAACTCCACGTGGTTTGAGAATAAGAAAACAGCCTCTTGTTCATGAAGCAGATGACGATCTTAATAAGGAATGGGCTGATATTCAGCAACAAGCTACCATGTCTTTTGTGAAAGCATTGGGAAAATTTTATGATCGTACAGTGGATCGAGAGGTTGATACTGTACTCAGACTGGCCAATGATATAAAACCTTTTGAGGGGCAATTGTTTTTTCAAAAACGACTTAAAAAAGTGGCTGATGACTTAAATAGTTTGGAAACGCAACTAAAATCTAGAAAAATAAAGAAGTTTAATCGTGACCAACAGGATTACCAAGGGGGGAATCCCTTTGGTACCAGTACCAAACTGGAGACTTTTTTCACAATCTGTACATGCACCCAAAAGAAAAAGACA